>NC_132811.1:16454644-16754644 GCF_048594095.1 Paramormyrops kingsleyae
AACAATGCAGTATTTAACAGACATACACACCCACTGGGCATGCAGATTTGACTACTTCTGGTTAACCATCTGGGACGCGATTTGGACCGAAAGATTTAACACGGAGTACAGAGTTATACTGACAGTTTGAGTAAGAATATAACAAAACAAGATGTTTTTCTTTCGCCACTTCAGCACAAGAATTATGCATGTTCATAATTAATGGAGTCCACGTCAGCTGTCATTCTTACAGCCAGGAAATAACTCCGTGCCAAGCGTCTTTTTTTCAAAAACCGTGGTGTTTCTCATTAGGGAGAGACTTATGGAAGCTCCAGCCTCTTGAAATTGTTCCCATCGTTACTGGAGGTGCTGCAGTGTGCGAGTTTAGGTCGGCATCGTAAGAATTTTAGCAACCAGAATCAGGACCGTCCACGTGTTCCGCCGAACCACGTGACTATCCCCTCACCCGATGGTTAACTTTGCCTTTCGTTTTCAGCAAATGTTCAGGACCCCTTTTCGTATGGTGCAGCATAAAAATCGAAAAAGTGTATTTTTCCTAAATAAAAAGATTGAACCGCAGAACATTCTACACACTAACGCCACCCATCAGAGGCGAAGCCGGTGCATATAAATTAAAATTAATTTACAATGAACACTATAGTATTTACAAGCTAAGGTAAATAAATACACTGTTATAAACAGTAAAGGACACATGAGTTCAGGTGCAAAGCGGAGGTGCGGACTATTGAAAAGAGAGTCTCTCTCTCTCTCTCTCTCTCTCACACACACACACACACACACACAACGCGGCCATGAAGCAATGTGTCTTATTGAGTTTTAACGCTATGCGACATAGACAGCCGGGCTGTGCCGCAATTTAAGTACCTCCGCCCACGACAGCAGGCCTCGAACATGATCGGCGAAATGACAAAATGGGAAACTTCACCCCCAAGTCTGGCCCAAAACTCCCTACCTTCTGCCAGAGTGCCATCTGGGATGCTGACCTACACCCAATTATTCCAACTTTCCCAGTTTGAACTTAGTTTACTTTAGATGGTGGGTTTTTTGGTTTCGTTTAGGTGATTGTTTTTTGGTTTAGTTCGGATGGCCTCTTTTTTTTGTTTAGATCGTTTGCTGCTTCTGACCAGACTGTAAGGGAAGTTGTAGATGCAGCCAATCAAACCTTGATGATGAGAAAGCTGAAGGAGGTACGGCAAGCATGAGGATATCAACTGTGTCATGCCAAATGACCCTTTTCAAAACAAAACAGCCTATTGGTCTTTGCCGACTTTATCAGTTCATCGTATTGCCTCAAATTATTCACAAATAAATGAGATTTGATGGATATGGTCACATTCTTTTTTTCTCACATTCTGAGAACAGCTTACTATGGAGACCTGGGAAGACCTACTACCTTGAGTGTTGTTCAGCATCACGTTATTGATAAAAACAGTCAACTTTCAGTCTCAATAAATAGTGAGAAATATTGCAAGGTCCTCGATTGTATGCAGCAGTGTTTAGATTGCTAAAGTGCTTTTTTTTTTTAAATTTCCCTCATCATCAAGATTTGAGTTGGAATCATGAGAAAAATGGGTGGGTGAAAATAATATTGATTTCTCTTCTATGTATCTACAAAATGAAACAATGTTAATGAATCCTAGCAAATCTCTTAGTCTTACGGTATTCACATCCATCTTCCTATAGATCAGCAAACAGGCAGTATATATAACTGAAATGTTACAAATCCTGTGCTCCATCTGAAATGGTACTTTCAGTTCTAATGTAGTTACTATGTTGAAAACTGAAATGAAATCTGGGTGGATGTCTCTTTGACGCTGAATTATTCCCATGCCTATACGATAGAGCCAATATTGCCCAATATCAGTCAGTAGGAAGACTGTATTCTCTTTTCTGATTTTACAAAAGGATTTCGCTGATGAGCTTCCTGGTGTAAAAAAACATCTCACTTATAAAGCGTGTTCAATAAATAAAAAAAATTTAAAAGACAGTTGTAAAAAAGGCACACAGTCCTCGGACAGATTTTACAGAAATAGTGAACCATTTCTCTGTACAAATATCCTTTGCTCATTAGATCCATGTGCTACTTCACAATGTTCCTCTTCCGACAAAACTTTGTCTCTTGGTAGAAAAATCTCACAGCGGCAGCTGAACCGTGGCGTTATGCCACCTAGCGTTCCCGACCGAATCCCGTCCTTCACCTCTACACCCGGCTGCTCTATCAGGTGTCGGCAGTGACAGCCTGAGGACTCCCTCAACGTTCATCTCAAAAACCAACCCCCCCAAACTTCTGGCTCAGAGAAGTAGTGCGGCAATGACGGGGGGGGGTGGGGGTGGATGGTGGCGGTTGGCCGTCCCTGGCCGAAAGTCAGTCCTGAGGCTCCTCAAAAGCAGGACCGTGGGGATTCTCCCGGGAAAAAAAGACGTCAGCGAGTGCTGGGACAAAGGCCCACATCTATGTGTCCACAGGCGAGGCGTCCTGCGTCACAATCTCTATGTGTGTGGGCGGCAGAGCTCCTCCACCATCTTGGCTGTCGCAGAAGTCCAGCGGGGAGTGAGCCTCACCCACACCTTCCTTCTCCGTCCCCTCGGAATCCTCCTCCTCCAGCGTCAGCTCAAACTGGAACTTGTCTCCACCCCCATGACCATCCTTGCCCTGGTCATAGAAAGGCGGTGAGGGACTCTGAGGAATCATGCTTTGGTACCAGTTCCTGTTGTCCTCTAGCGTGTCCAGGATGTCCTGGGCATCTGGGTGCACAAGGTCTGCCCACGTCTCCCACAAAGGATGCACGATGTAGTCGATGAAACCCACCTGTGAGATGAACATGGTTCGACATTAGTTGTCTCTTCAACAGTACTCTAAAAGCCATTCCCTCTGTTTGTTTGCGCCAGGGGAGGGATACACACCTGGGATTTCTCCACAGAGGCTGTGTGTTTGTCACACATGGGGCTGATCTCCATGCCCCGCTCCCGCTCGCGGTCACCCTGGTGGAAGAACTCATCCATGATGCGATCGGTCCACTGCCGGTAAAGCTCCAGGGATTTCGTGGGGTTGCTGAGGTCCGCGCAGTGAACCATGTTACGGAGAACCTGTTGGCCAATCAATGAGAAGAAGACCAAAATCAGTTTTCAAGGCCTGTCGAAAAATACCTAGAGGAAAATAACCTAAAATGGTGTCTCCAGTTCTCAATAATTATTACATTAAGCTACGAGTGATGGTAGAGAGAGGCACCTCAAGTCTGACTTGTGTCTCTAATGAAGATCACAGTGCTCTGGCAGAGAGATAATATACCTGTATCCTGTCAGTATAGTTGTCCAGCAACAGTACTCCAGAACTCGTCACCTTCTTGGTCTCAACCATGGTCTTCAGGTCCGCAAGCAGACTCATATGCTTGGACATGTCAGTCGCCAAAACCTTGGAGGACACACATGGACTCATGTTAGCAAGGAGCTTGGCAGTTGACATGGATGACCATGGTGTTAAAGATGAATAGAGGTATCATACCATGTCTATGACCATCTTCCTGAGGGACTGGCGTTGCTTTTTGGTGAGGTTCTGGAAGATGTCGCAGTTCTCCTCCTGCAGCAGCTTGAAGCCCACAGCCAGGTGGTGGTTCTCCAGTACTGACTCATCATTGTACATGAGGGCCAGCTCTGAGTCTGGAATGAAGACGCAAGCCGGTGAGGATTTCTGACAGGAGCAACACCAGGAAGCTTGCCGCGGACTGGTGGGTATGAGAGAGGAAATACTCACTAGTGTTGATTAAAAACTGATTGGAAACCCCGGGGTGGTCCACATCGTGGATGGCGGCGGCAAAAATGGCAGCAAGGATTTCAAGGTCAGAGAAGACAGCCTGAGATAGGAGGAGGAGGAGAACGGCCATATAAGTAAATGCAGACGGCAGCAGAATTCCAACTGGGAGGAGCCATAAATTGTAATTCGCTCATAGACCAATTAAAAGATTCCTTAGTTACTCATTATGCACCAATGAGTTTCATTTTTGTATCAATTTATGTTTCTCAACATAACATAATTGCTTGAAGAGCTGTCAGGAAGCTAGGGGAGGTGATGCTCACATCCAGGGCAGGTGTGGACAGCAGAATATGGGTGGACTGAGCGACGTCAGCGGCATGCAGGCTGTTGTGGTAGGCAACGTCCAAGTGATAGTGATCCTCTAACGTCATCATGTAGGTCACAAAGGTGTCCACAGGGATCTTGAACGTCTTCAGTAGGTCTCTCTCCTGATAGGCAAGGTGAAATGAGTCAGAGTGCCAGCACAATACAACCCAACCTTAAGTGTACTCCAGAGATGTTTTCCTGGAGTGTCTAGACTTTTGGAGATGGTACTCACCTGAAAGATGGCATACATAATGCAGGTGAGGGGCCTGTGATGGGAGTACTCAGACACGGTGAAGATGTTGAGGCCCCATCTGTTGAGATTCTCTAGCTCCTGCAGATAAGAGAATAGGATGCTTAAGTGCCGGGCCTGGGGATGACATCATCTCATGCACTGTCATCAGGAAAACCTCCAGAATCTACAGGAATATCTGGTTTGACTTCCAATGCCAAAGAACTATCATGGGATCTACCCTCTTGGGGTTGGCCATGGAAGGAGAACCTTGTATCTGAACACTTAGGTGCACTTAAGTGACCCTGAGAAAGGTTATAAACCCAAAGGTCCTCATGGGATTTACTCTGCTGGGTGGATGAAGACCAGCTCCTACCTTGGAGAGCAGGTCCTCCTTGTCGGTTTTGACCCCAAAGCGGGAGATGCTGCAGTTGGAGAGGTTTGGTCCATGCGTCACCTTCTTCACCCCGCTGATCTGGGTCATGAGCTGCTGCTTCTTCTTCTTCTCCCGGGTCTTTGGCGTAGGCGACGGGATCTCGACGTCGTTCTGCTTGTCTGAGGAAAACAAGAGAGGGTTAAAAAGTGCACACTTTCACTCAGCTGTAAACAAGGCTCCTGGTGCCAACTGGCCATCACGTCTTGCTGTTTTTTTAAACACCGGATGACGCACAAGACTTAAATTTTGACTGCGTCCTAACCCTTCCTCACTCTTCCTCTGACCTTTATTTTTCTGCAGTTAACAAAGACTACCTTCCTCTCCTTCCTCGATTTGGCCGTTCGGTACATCGAGGGCAAGAAAAAAAGTCCAGAAGAACCCTTAAAACACTGAGGCTGCTCCTTGTTTCTGTTAAACACCATGAAACAAAGGCCTTTTGTTTTAAGATCTGATTCCACAACTCCCGTTTCCCAGAGTGACGTCAATGGTCTGTCGCCAGATAAGAGCCATAACACTCTACACCTGTGAAGTCTCCATTTGAGAAAATACCATGCCTCTACTCCCCCACCAGTTCGAGCAGACAGAGACATCTCAAATTCTTCAGTGTGAACTGCAATGGTGCGGTTTCACGGCAAGCTCAGTTTCGGGGGGGACTTGGCGGCCCGTGGAACATGCTGGAAGGGAACTGAAGTGCAAAAACTGGCCGTGTGAGATAAGCAGAGAGTGTTCCTCATGCCCCAGAGAAGCTTCCTACATATTACTCTGATTCAGATAATTCCTCAAGCAAGGAACACACTAACCCAGTGGACACCAGCCGTGTCTCTTGATTTCAGCCAGATAAACAATCCCGTGACTAACGTCGGCACTCGGGTGATGTGGGGTCACCATGGCGATGGCCTGAGCCAGCAAACCGACCCTCTACCCCGCCACTGGGCCCCTCTTGCCACATTAAATATGAATCTGTCTCCTCCCTTCCCCGTTGCAGGATGACCCAGATGCAAAGGCGGCTGATTTTCTCTTGCAGGACACTGCACGGCGCCCCCTGTTGGCAGTACCCACAGCGTGCCAAAACAACGCTGTTTTCCTGTAAGCCACCATCCTAATCTTATCATGAAGCAGCAGATAAACAAAAAGGTACTACTCTTCACTGACTATGTTGCATGTAAATTTTATGTAAATTTATAGTAAAATGTCATATTAGATACATTGCGGAATCATGTATGTTCTGATACAACATTTCAGAGTTGGAATGTAAACAAATAGCATTCTTTTTTTTGTACTCTTGAGGAGGGAAATTTGATGGATTACAAGCAATAATCAAATCTCCCACCAATGAGTTAATTTCCAATCTCAAATGCTGTACTCAATATTTGCCAATCAAAGACACCTGACATACAACGACACAGTGATTCACCATGCGTATCCGTCTTATTTACTTGTGCTAAATGGATCGGCTGGTGCCAAAGCAACCTGCCTATAAAGATTGACGGAAACAGGACGGTTAAGTGGATAGGTGGATTTGCGTTGGACACTGCAGTAGTGACTATTGGAATGATGGGCTGGGTGTGGATAAATCCCCCCAAAATGGGGCAAACTCAGCTGAAACCCTATTGGAGGCTTCAGCCCCCCCCCTGGGTGTGTGTGTGCGGGGGACTTGAGCAGCAATATGCAAATGAACAATCTTTCATCCTGGGGGGGATCAGAGATGCTGTAATGAACAAACCCTCTCCCAGATCCAACAAAACACCCGAAGCTGTATGAAGCATGTCTGAGTCCCTGCCCGCACATCCCCATGTTACCCCTTGGGGGCGTAGTTACCGAGGAAGGTGTTGGAGATGAACTCGGACACCTGGTTCCCGGAGCGGCTCATCTCCGACAGGTGCGTCAGCTCCCGGTTCAGCATCCGCTTGAACTGTAGGGAAGGAGAAGAAACACAGTGAGCATTTACGCTCCGAGAATTTACATGGCGGCGATTCCCACGTCACGAGCATAACGATCGATTCCTCCAAGCGTGGCGTCTCCGCCAGACTGACACTGCATGCGGAGATGCGCCTCACCAGTCTGCGGGGATGAAAGACGCAGCCGAACGCGGCCGCAGCCAGTGTGCACACGCATGCAGCGCTCTGGAGTGTTGTTGACATTGGGGGGGGGATGCCTGCGCTAAATCATTCCCCAAATTTCCCCTCACCTACCAGCCCCCCCCCCCCCCGCACCGGAGCTGCAAGTCTGCAGATGAGACCAGCACGGAGGTTCCAGCACCAGCCGCATACAGTAAACAGCCATCACTGCATCCCCCCTGCCCCCCTCCCCAGCACCGTTACGCACCTTAATGTACCCCCACGACACGGACAGCAGGTAGTTCGCCTCGGGCATTTTGGACGCCGTTTTCCGCTGGAGCCGGCGGCTTTCCGCCCCCCAAGGGGAGCCCCGTTGATGGAGATCCTGCGTGCTAAAAATCCACCACCTCGCTCACCCCCCCCCCCCACCCTCGTCGCGGGGCGATTAGTGGCGTAGGAAGCGCCCGAATGCGGCGTCCCCCTCTGCGGACAGCCTCCTCTTCACCCCCATGTCTGCAGCCGGCCCAGGGTAACGGACTACGGCAATGACTGCGGCAGCAGGACGGTGGCGCCGATGAGGAGGGGGTCACAGTGGCCCCAGGTGGAAGCGATCGGAGGCAGGAGCAGGAGGAGCGGCGGCGGCGGGTCTCCCTCTCCTGGATCAGTCTCGCTCTGACGAGCGGTGTGGTGCAGCCTCCCCCCCCCCCACCCCGCGCAGCCAGCCTGCCCCAGCGACGAGCGGCAGCGCCACACGCGATTCGCCAGATAAGGGAGGGAGCCCCCTGCTCCTCTTATGCAACGGCAAGCCAGGATCCCCCCGTTCTCCTCTGCAGCGCATCCCCCCACCTCCCTGCAGCCTCCTCAGCTCACGATCTCACATGCTGGGGGGGGGGCAGCAGCATTTCTAAAGGGCAGTGTGACAGCATGCTCACCCCCCCGGCTGCTCACATTATGCTGCATTATTTGCGGTTTGATTTCATTTATGCAACCGTGACATGTTTTCAGAAAGGGGGGGGGGGGGGGGGGCACATGAAAAGCTCATGTGTTCTGATGCTTAACCATCCCTGTCGATTTCCACTGCAGCTTCCCGTTTCTGGATGGGGTCAAGCAGGGTGAGTTGACTGCCTGGCAAGTGGCTCGCTGAATGAGAGAGAGACCACCGCTGTATTTACTGCAGGCCAGTCCTCGTCTTGCAGTGCGGGCGGTTCAGGATAATTGAATCAAACCCCCCGCCCCCCGCCCCTGCCGCCACGGCTCTCTGCAGGAGAACCGGAACGCCATGGCAACAGCATCACATGATCCACCGCTGCCGCCTCTGTGAGGCTTCCCCACTATAAACGGCCAGGAAAATCGGGGGAATCGATCTGCCGGTGTCCGGGCTTCTGCCGTCAAGCATCAGGAAATAATTACCCAGCAAATAAGCATCCCGACCCCAGACATCACGCCCTCGGGGCAAGTGGCGCTGTCTGCGGATCGGCTCAGAATCATCTGGAAGCACGCAGCCGATACACCAAGCGGCGTACGTGTGTCATAGAGAGAGAAAGTTAAAAGCATAAGGGGACGCGTACAGGATCCCCCCCCCCCCCCCCCCCGCCCCGTCACTGCGGGAAGACCGCCTTATATAACACTGCCTGGAGGAGATGGAAAACCAGAGAGGTTCCCGGTGTACGGAGAGAGCGCTGCTCTGGCATCACCGGGGACAGACCTGATGATGCAGGTCCTCTGTGCTGTGGCAGGCAGGACACACACCACATATGTCGCATATCCACACGCAAATGTGCATTTACTGCATTGCTGCATGTCCCTTATTCTACATACGGCTGGGAAGTCATTGCAATGTTTTCATGCCGCTTACACTGTTTACACTGGCACACTAGTGTTTAAGCAAAACTGGGTTTAAGCTGTAGCATATTAAATATATATATATATATATATTGTGACAGACAGTATGAATAGCATGTATTCAGCTTACACAATAAAAGGCTTGTGTGGGGAATTGTGTGTTTGGTACATGGGTGGAGTGACAGGGTAGGAATGTTTCCTGGGGCTCTGAAAAGTGGCACCATAACGGCAGGATGCTGATTAAATCATGTAAGAAATCAGAGAGATCAGAAATCAGGAGAAAGACTAAACTACAGAGGGTTGACTGGACTGCAGAAGGGGTAAATGAGGACAGCGACCGAGGTACATTCGGGGGGGGGGGGGGGGGGGCTCTGCTCCAGCGCTGCCACAGGGGAAGAAGTTATCAGCGGCTGACGGTCCGAAGACGCATGAAAAGGACTCAAGTTTCTTCTTAATGTTACACAACGGTCGCTAATCACATCTACAACTGTGAAAACACATTAGGGCTCTCGCAGATGTCCCAGGCTACGGTCCAGCACCAGATACGCTACATGCTAAAGGAGATAAGCTCAGCGGTCAAACATTGCTAAGTAAATGCAGCCTCATAGCTGCTGAGGATGCGGGTGTCCAGAGGCAACGTCCACGATCGTGGGACGAGCACCCAAGAGCTGCAGTACCAGTGGCCACCTGAAGGGGGCGCTTGAAGCAGAGGATTGGAAACAATCAAACAACAAATACATCTTTATGTTCATTCAGCAGCCTACAATGCAATATAGTGCTTGTACATTGTTCAGCCCCCAGAAAAATTCCTTCACGAACGAAATCCATACGTTAGCTATATTTTCATCATTACTTTTGTAATTCAGAAAGACCAGCAGCAACACAAAGAAAAACATGAGGCAACAGTCAGCATCTGTTTAAATTCAGTATGAAATTCTTGGTAATATTAAAAAACACCTCTGACGGCCTCATTTCCTTCCAAATGACTCAGAGCCACATTCATCTTTTCTCAACAGTGAATTGCGTACGAGTGACGTCACCAAGTTGTGAAATCGGCAACCTGGAATGTTGGCGCCTTCCAGATTACTCAACGCACTGAAACACTTCCTCTCTCCCTCCCTCGGCAAAATGCGTCCGCAGTTTACCTCAGCGCTGCCTCCCGACTGGTGCAGCCCAACCTCCGCGTGTTTGGGAAACTCTGCAGCGGACGTCTAATCACACTCACTACCAAATCCATCAGATGTTTCCAATTACCATGTTAACGGGTTGGATGTCAGGCATAATTACGGCCGAATTACCGTTTATGAATTTTTTGCGTCGTATAAATGCATTTTGTTCCATGTGCAACTACAATGCATTCAATGCGATACAAATGAAGATACAAATTAACTGTCAAAAATCAAGATCAGGCAGCAGCAGCGAAGTTGGGTTACACCTGGATGCAGCCATTAAAATTTCTACCAGTATTGTTTTGCAACATGTTTACTAGCTAAACAGCCTGGCAAGCTACACAATCTTCTACACAACAACCCCCCCCCCCCCAAAAATCAGTCAGAATGAGCTGAGCTCATAGCCTGTCCTGCCCAGAATCAGATCCCCCAAAAAGACAGCCGGACCAGCCGGTTTCCGAGGAACGCCGAAACAGACGCAGAATCGGTCGTCCACAGGACCACAGCCTACCTGCTTCCAGCAACGGGTAAACTTTGTCTTTTTGTCTTTGTGCTGAGCAGAATCGCCCCCGATGTTGGATCGGCTGTAACGGGCCGGGTGATCTTCCCGGAGACCTTTCTGCCTTCCGGTGCCACTCCGGCACGGAGCGAGGCAGAGGAGAGGGACACACACCATGATCCAGCTGTCGCTGCTTCTGCTCCGACTTCTCGTCTTTACAGCGGTGTCTCGCCTCTCATATAGCCACTCACTTCCTGCCAGTTCTCAGAACCCTCAGTATTTCCGGGTGAGGCTCTGCGATATTAAGTGCCTGACGAGAGCGCGGCTTGCGGCCGGCGTCCGCAAACGCTGGGCAGACCTGTGTGAGGGGTTGCTGGAACCTTGAAGATGCCTGTCCTCAAAGCAACTGCCTGTCTGCTCCTTCTGTTTTGAACTAGTAACAAAACCTGGAAGGTTGCCAGGTCGAATCCCATGGCTGGGGAATTTGCCCCCATCCCTGCATATGTGTGTCTTGTGGAAAGCAAGCAAGAGTGTGTGAAAATCACTAGTCCAGGTGGCTAATAAAAATCCCTAAAAACATCTGGCAACCCAGGTCAGCGTCCTTAACCACCATGCGGGACCTGCAGCCTTTTGCTAATTGCTAAAAAAACAGACCACAACAGGCCGTTCTCCTTCATGCCAGGTGCCTTAGCAGCTCGCCAGCAGTCATCATTCCTCCCGTTAACATCACACAAGGCAGATTTCCAAAATTTGGGTGTGGGCCTTGGGCGTCCGCGGGGAGGGGGGCTGACGACACGGCCGCTCCCCACCAGCCCTCGGGATGCACAGCCACCCTCCCCCCTGCCTCCACTCTCGGCTCCAGCTTCTCCACACGCTGGCGGCTTCCCTGCAGGTCCGCACATGAGTCGCTCGCATTCCTCGACACAAGCCAAGGGATCGGGGCGGGAATGACGGCACTGTGAAGGTTGAGCGACTTCTCCCTTTGCTAGCTAATTTTTTTTTAGCGTGTCGGGGAGAATGCAGAGGGTTCCGCGGTTCTATCGGGGAGAATGCAGAGGGTTCTGCGGTTCTATCTGTTACAGCTGCACCATAGAAGGTTACACATTAAAAAAAAGTCAAAACGAATTAAAACCTCACAGGACGCTGCGTAGCAGTCATATAAATTCCCGGAGTTTTCATTTTATTTAATTGCTTTTCTGAATGAAGCAGCTGCTCTGGCTTCACAGCTAGTTAGAACCACACACTGGTCACACCTTCACTCGGTTCTGTCAGAAACATCTGCGACCACCATGACCTATCAACAGGTCAAACAAATGTCCCTTAAGGTACAGAATCCATGCTAAGATGGTGCAGAAAACAATGTTTCTGGACTGGGACAGTAACTAGTGTTAAAAACCTAGAACAATAATTATACTCATCTGATGCATGCAAGTCGGACAGTGAGGTGAGCTTTACAGTCTGGACAACCTCAAAAATATATTGTCTCCTCAGTAAACAGTTTATATCCCATAATTCCACGGCCCTGAGGCGCTAACAGAGTCCTTGCCATAGCCCTTGGACCTTTACCAAAGGAAGCCAGATCAGGAAGGAGACGGGAGTCGTTTGAGTCACGGCGCAAACAGCCGCAGCTCATCCGTCACCCCCTCACCTTCCTGATTCCCTGAATGACCCAAAGAACCACATGGAAAGTCCCTGCTCTCCTTCATAAACGCATCCATTTCATACTCATCACCTTCCTTATTATTGTTTACAATTAACTGATCATTAATTATCAATAATTTGCTTATTAGTGATAATTAATTATGAAATGCTCTCTCTTATGGACAAGGAGCGATGCAGATAAGCAGCTCAGCTCCCCCCCGGACACACGGTCTACGTCTCCCCCGTAATCCAGCGATCTCCTCTCCCGTTGACGTCTCCATTCTGGAAACACCAGTCACTACCCCAAAGGAGACCCCCGAGCTCTGCTGCGGGCGCTGCGATGAAACGGGGAGCGGGCACGCAATCACAGCGGCATGATGTGACGGGATGGCTTGGGACCAGGACAACAATCAGGAGGGAGGCAGTTTGTGCAGCCTGGGGATGCACTAGTGCATGGCACTTGTGCATGGCACTGGTGCATGGCACTGGTGCACGGGAACGCACTTCTTGCCCTCTCCTCTTCCCGCACTGTAAGCCGTGTGGCCAGAGAGGGAGAGCTCCTCTGCCCCTAAACACCAGCAGCGATCCGGAGGTACCCATCGCCACGAGGACGCCGCCGCTCACCTTGTTGGAAGCCATGTCGCTGACGGACCGATATGTCTGGATGGTCTCCAGCTGGTCAAGGCACCAGTCCAGCTCCTCCATAGTCTCCATTGCCAGCTTCTGGTAGGAGTCCTCTGCGAACAGACACATGGACATGTACTCAGGCTGCAGTGGCTCCAGCGAGTCCCAGGCACAGTCCCTCGGGTGTCCCAGAGGCATGCTGCACAGGCCTGCGCTGTGCTCCTTCATCACGGGCACAGGGTATCGCTTTCATTGACTGCGGGGAGAGCAGCTCTCCGCTCTCCTCTTTCTACCTCCCTGCCCCTCCTCAGACTCCGCCCCTCTGGACTTCAGAAAGCCCGCCCCCTGGTTTCAGTAGGCTGCGCCGGGAGGGGTGGGAGGGGCCCATCCTCGCTCACCCAGCCTCCACTGCACAAGCGGTGTGTGAAGGAGGGACAGAGGGAAGCATGCGGGGCTGCTCTCTGTCAGGTCTGCGCTGGCTGTCTGCATGAGTGGGGGGCGGCAGGGTCCTGTTTGCACTTCAGAGGTGGGTCATTGTCCCACCCCCTGGAACTTTAGATCCCTGACAGGTGGGCATAAGAAAACTCCTTCTGGGCCTGAAGACTCATCCTCCGTCTGCTGCACAGGAAACCCCAGGGCAGGGATCTCCAGCTGGTGCATCCAGACCAAAGTACAATTTAACTGCAATCGTCAGACCCCCCACCCCCCAGCAAATGTTATCTGGGGGCAGTGGACCTTGGCTTTGTGTTTCTGATGCAATCTGGCCCTCAGAGAAAAAATAGTTGGGCACCCCTTCCCTACCATGATGGTCCATTAGATTTCTGTGCAGTTTGGGCCTTGTAAGGAGGAGCTGGATCTCAGCGCCGCGCCCCAGTCTGCGGCGGAACATGCGCCACAGCTGCATTAAAATGCCTGCCCACATAAAACCCCACAGAGTGCTTGTTTGTCTGCTAAGCCCTGAAGTGGAGGGTCCCCCCCCCCCCCCCAACAGGCACAGAGAGGGCAGCTAAAGGTTCCAGGTAAACAGGGTTCCAGACGGGGGGGCCTTTCCTTCCCATAACCCCTTCCGCCAGATCTTCCCCCCACCCCGAGCTGACGTCAAACAGTCTGGTTTTTCTGGTTGTCAACGGTCCATTGAGGCGTAAGGAGCGCATTGGCGTACGTAGGGGGTTTCCGTTGCCCAGGCCAGGAAACGAAATCATTTATCCTCTGCTCCGCTGGCTTGCGCACAGTCCCCCCCCCCCCCCAGAGGACCACTCAGCAGTGCAGGTGTAGGCAGCGTGATTACGTCGCATCTCTGACTGGCCGTTTCCTTCTGCGCCGGGCCATCGGGGGATCGGGTGCAGGTGTAAGATTTCATTTTTAATAAGCAAATGTTCACACTGCCAGAGGGAATCCGCACGTGCTGATGGCTGTGACTCTGCCGGGCTGCCTGATCGCCGGCTGGCGTGATGCTTCCAGGCCTCATGGCCTCTATAAGGCTTCATGCCTCCTGCTTATTCTCTCTCAGTGCTTCTACCTTTGCTGCTTCTATCTTCAATCTGCACCAGGACCCTCTGCCCTTCCGCCTCTTCCACCCCATGGTGAAATGAGCGTGGGAAGTAGCTGGCTGCCCACTCTCACGTAGGGCACCACCAGCCTGTACCGTCTGGCTCACCACACACGCACACACACACACACACACACACACACACTATCCTTTTATCTATACGGGGAAAACCCTAACCCCAACATGACGACCTTAACCCCCACCCAGCCCTAACCATAACCATAACCATAAGTAACCAAACAAAATACAAGATTTTTGGCATTTTTAGTTTTTTGATTGCAGTCAATGATTTTTTATAAAACTGAAAAAATGGTCCCCACAACTTCAAAATAATGGGGTTTTATCACATTGCGGGGACACCTGGTCCACACAATGGAATATAAACATAACCCCCCCCCCCCACACACACACACACACACACACACACACACACAGCCCTGCATTCACTGTGAATCAGCCCACAGATTTCAGATCAGTGTCGTAAGTGCTGGGAGTGACGTCAAGCGCACGCTGCCAGGGAGGAAAATGAGTGTTTCAAAAGTCAGCATGAGCCACAGGACAGACGGTAAGAATGTGAAGACAAAGGAAATATGTGCAGTAAAACACATAATGACTGACACTGCGTTTATGAAAGAAAACATGACCTAAATGGCCTTTGGGAATGCAAATCCAATTAAACTTTACAAACGAGGGAATTTTCCCGCGTTCCGGATTTCAGCTCCGGCGCAGAAAGAATCTGCCAGCATCCATCCGCATGCCAGCTGATAGAAAAAGCAAACCGACTCACAAGCACACCCTGGCATCGAAGCCACACGCATAAACCGCGGTAAATGTCTTTCCCACGGCCAGTGCAGCAAGCGAATGCAGATTCGTGTGACTTCTCCAGTACTGTTCAAGGCAAATGCTTCGGGAAAATGCCGATAGATTATAACCCATAGAGGAGAAGGAGGATTAGATAAGATACAAAAGGAGTGATTTTTTTTGTCTGGTAGCATGAAAGGGTAGGATCCAGCAAAGGATAATTTAGGAAGAAATAAATGCAACAAAAAAATCCAGACATAACAGTGAACAATATGAAAAAATATAAATATGCAATATGAAAACTGTGCAAATTGCTTGTGCAATAGGGCGTTATGTAAATGGCATATAAAGTACTGTGTAAATCAATGATCTTCAGGTTGGTGTAAAACCATGTAACGCGTATGTTTGTCAAAATGTGTCAGCTTAGCCATTTCAAAACCTCTCTTAAAATAACCCTGTTATTTACAGCAACTACCAATACACCCATGCAGTTTTTGACTCTACAAAGAGCTGAGGGAGGCGTAAAGACAATTTCCCCAAGGGGATTAATAAAGTATCGATGATTACTATTATTATTACTAACTGTGTGTGTGTGTATATAGACGTAGAATATTGTGTGCAGGTTTGGTCACCATACCGTAAAAGGACATTGCTGCCTTGGAAAAGGTTCAATGTAGGGCTACAAGAATAATTCCTGGTCTCAGAGGAATGTCCTATGAGGAGAGTTTAGCCTCGTGCAAAGATGATTACGGGGGGACATGATCCAGGTATATAAGATTCTATCAGGTCTCGAAGCTGTTCAGCCAAATGGCTATTTCAATATTAGTTTAAATACTAGAACTCGTGGCCATAGGTGGAAATTAGCGGGAGAAAACTGCATTTTAAACTGCATTTGAGGAAGCACTTCTTTACACAGCTTGTAGTTAGAGTATGGAATAGTCTTCCTGCTAGTGTAGCACAAGCTAAAACCCTGGTTCCTTTAAATCAGAGCTAGATAAGATTTCAACAACTCTGAGCTATTAGTTAAGTTCTCCCCAAACGAGCTTGATGGGCCGAATGGCCTCCTCTCCTTTGTAAATTTTTAATGTCCTTATACATATGTCATATATATATATATAGTGAAGGTACATTCAGAACACAGGTGTCTTTACAGAAGGAGCAGCTGAAGAGTCACATGACAGAAAGTCCAGTGACTCCAGTGACTCCACGTAAAGTGACACTGCGTCCAGGCTCCCTGTCCTGCTATCTAATTCCCACGCGCCTACATTCCCACAGCCGCTTGGGTGTGATGGAATGTCCCCCCACCCACACTCACAGGTCCCCTCACCATGGGGTTGGCACACCCTACCCCACCCCCCAAAAAAAGCTAAATGTGACACTCCAGATACGTGCGAAGCAGGGACTCGCAACCAGAACAGCACACTCTGTCACAGGGAAGGGGGAGGACACACTGCCTTTGTGGTCTCGCCTTCTTCGATGGGGGGGGGCTCACCATAAGCCCCAAATAATCTTATCAGCCCAGATCCAGTTACACCTCTGATCAGACATACTGTTTAGGTTTTTCGGGTTGAACAATTTAGCATGTCGGATTAGCGTGACTGGCACCTTTGCGGCCTGGGGGGGGGGGGGGTATACCGATCGTAAATTACCAGCAGTTTTGAAGATGTCCCAGGGAGTACGGCAATCCGGAAGCACCCTACATTCTCCCAAGACCTGAAATCTGATCGCGCCCGTCGACTCTACACCCGGGGTGTGTAAACATCAGGCAGGATTTCAAGGGCATTGACCCTAATATAATAAAGTCAGACACACACACACACAGAGTTGTGTAATCATATCTTTTTGGGGACCGCTCATTAATTTCTATGGGAAAAATGCTAATGCTAACTATGACAACCTTAACGCCTACCCAGCCCTAACCATAACCATAAGTAACCAAACACAATACAAGAGTTTTTGCATTGTTCGTTTTTTTAATTGCAGTCAATGATTTTATAAAATAGTTTTCCCTTAAGGTAAAAAAAAAAAAAAACGGGTATTCATCACGTTGTGGGGACATCAGATCTTTATCCAGCTGCTCGCTGGACAGCCTCGGCCCTCATGCTGGCAGGAACGGCATTTTCCTGGACTGCGGGGAATAATATTCAGATTGCAGCCCAGCACAAAGGAGGCCTTAAGCCCGAGGGGGGCCCCGTCTGATCCGGAGATGTCCTCTTTCCAGTTTACACCGAGGAGCACTCTTCTCAAACACCAAGACAAAGGGGGCTCTCTGTGTAACCCCCCCACTCCACCCCCCATCCATCTAAACACATCTGCAGTACACCAACCAGGCCAGCGGGGGGCTGACCGTCTGCTCAGGCATGGCTGGCCTCCTGTTTTATGGCTGTGCTGACGTCAGTGGTGTCATTTAAATACATACCGGGCAGAGGGCTTCCAGCTTCCCTGGCTCAGAGCCGGGCCTGAATGCCCCCTGCTCCAGCGAGCGGGGGCGGGGCCGGGGGATGGCCGGCGAGCGCGGCAAAACGGAAAATAACGACATTTGATTCTGCTTACCCATCCATTTTTGGAAGGTTTTCACACAGCCCCGGACGTTAAACCCGAAAAGACTCGGGAATGCTCGGCTAACCACGCGGCGGATGTGAATACCATTTTCCTTCCCGGAAAAAATGCTCACCGCTGATCACGTCAATACAGTCGCTCTTTACCTTTTCATTACCGCATGCCTTCCTGCTTACAGACAGCGAGTTTCACTGCACGAATTCCTGCCCCATCGGAATATGGATGCACAGTCATTCCAGGCTGCAGTTCGAGGCGCCGAGGGTCTCCTGGCACATCCTGGAGCACCTGGCTGGAGCGTCAGGCTTGCAGAAGGAGGCGTGAGATATTCTGCCTTCTGGGGTAAAACTGCCTCCCCATGTCACACTGAGGCATTAGGGTGTGGAGAACCACCGCATTTTTAAAGAGTCTGAATAAAAACAACAAAAAAAAAAGTGCCAGGGCAGGATAGATTTCGCCTCTGGTTATAGTACATGCTGGATTCATTTGCTTTCTGTGGCAGCTTGTTTATCCTAACGCCAAACACACATCACAGTGTTCACTCCCTGCTTAATGTCTCTACTTCTCAAGTAAATATGGCCAGTCCTGCTGAACTTAAAAATCTGAAAAGTCTTTCAGTTCCAGCGGGACTTTCTAACTCCCCCTGGCACATGCATCAATCCGTGGAAAATTTTCTGCAAAACCTTAATGTGATAAACAAACGTTGCATTTAGGGGAAGTTCAGGGGTCTTGGGACGGTTTGCGTGGTCTGACTAACACACCACTCCGAAGATCAGCATTCTGTTACGTTTATTTTTATTTGCCACCTTTCACAACACGATGCATCACTGGTTCAAAGCGCAGTTTGTTCGAAACTTGCAGTTTCGTTCTGTATCACTGAGAATGTGTTGCACAGCGAACAGCTTGAAACGAATCCAGACTTTTTCACGCTGGTGAACAGACAGGCTCCACCCCCAGGGGGCGTGTCCTCCATGTCCCTAAGTCCTGTTTGTATCGTGAGCTGCGCCGTCTAAGATTGCACCATGCAGAAAACAGTGAAGCTGCTTTCCCCAGATGGGTCCAATTCCCCTAGTGTTCTCATGTTCCGACATCCCATGGAACAGTGTGAAGGTGCTGGTGAGATTCTGACCCATCTATTGTCCAAAAACATGAATTTGGGACCATATGATTCGATTTTTCTTCGACCATAAAGACAAATTTTAATACAGCGGAAAAACAGAAGCCTTAGATAAGATTTCCCAGCAAGCCTGAGCCAGATAAGCAGGTGACAGATAAAGGGATTTATATTTTATCTATTTAGCACTTTTATTCACAGAGACATATATTTTTTGGGGAAAGAAGGGTCAACCAGTCCCTGGAGCAACTGGGGGTTGAGGGCCTTTCTCAGGGGCCCAATGGTAACATCACTCTGCTGACCCTGGGACTTGAACCAATGACCTTCCTATCACACATACAACTTTCTAATGTACTAAGTCACACACCGCAGTTTAAGAGCCTTGGGGAGTATCTCACAGTAAGGAACTTACAAACCCTTTAACGGGCAGCAGGTCCATGCTTCAATCTATAATTCATGACATGTCAGCAGACATTATCAATAATTGATTCAGCCATCCATTTTCCAGCCACTGACCCGGAGAAGAGATTCACCTGCCCACTGCAGGGTGCAGACTGACACACTGCTCATCTCGGAACTGTGGGAGGCTACCCACACAACAGCATGCAAGTTTCACATACACAGAGCAGGGGAGGGATTTCAACCCACAACCCTTGACGGGTCAGGCAACAGTGCTTCCCACTGAGCCCCACTTCCCATATACTTCCCATTGGCTTTCCATCCTGGTCTTTGGGGACCCACAGACAGTCCTCATTTTCTGGGAATTGGGAGGGAGCAAAAACGTGGGCCATCTGCAAGTCCCTGAGGTTGGGAAACACTGCCATATACGAATCTGATCAGTGTGATGTGGTCTGGAGGCATTACCCTCACATTTGTGCAGCCAGGGAGACACATGTCGAGGAGACAGCTCCTGAAGTCCAGCCTGGAGTCCAAATCTTGCACAGCCCCCCCACCCCCCGCGCCCTCTTGGTTCCTGCAAGAAAGCGGCGACCCCAGGCGAGGAAGGAGGTGACCTGCTGCAGTCAGACGGGAAATGGGACTGACACAGCAATGGCGCCTGCCGCATGGTCAGAGGGCCCCGACGATCCCAACCCAGGAAAAACTGAATCAGCACCAATAAAAAAAAATTAAAAATGCGTAAGTACCGAGTCAGGACCCGTTAAGAAGTCCCACGGCGACCCGACGTTGCCTCCCGGCCCCGCGGCGGATTGGCGCTGACGTGTCCTTAGTGATTCAACCGCCCCTGGGCTTTGAGCGCGCGGGGTGCGAGGGCAGGGCAGGCGGGCGGGGGCCGGGCGGGGGTGCTTTTCAGCGCGCGGAGGGTGTGACTGCCTGTGGGACTGCGGATTATACCATCAGCCTGCAGGGGGGGGTCACAGATGGTTCGCCCGGTTTTCACATGACATGCCTAAACACATATATGTACATGTACATAAATGCAAATAATTGTTTCTTTACGGACTGGGCTGCTACCATCGTGCAGGCTGTGCAGAGCGGCCTCACGCTTTCTGAGGTACAACATGCACCTTGATTTCCTCTTTGCGCGTCAGCACTGCAGCCTTGCACCCCAGGGTAGTGAGTTTGACTCCTGCCCTGGCCATGTGCGGGGGGGGGGCGGGTGGGGGCATGCATGCACTCCCCATGTATATGCAGATTTTCTCTGAGCTTTCCAGTCGAAAAACAGAAAAAGTAGAGTTCAGGTGAATGTGAGCTGGCCACAGCGCAGGGCTGCATGCCTGACGGGTGTGGCCTTTCAGCGCGTCCCCTGCCCTGCGCCCTGGGAACAGGCCCCAGGCTCACCGTGACCCAGGATGGCAGCGGTCACGGCCAACGCATGGATGGATGGCGTACTGCTCTGACAAAGAGTGCAGTGTGCAAATGGGTAGTGACACATCACCCTGACGCACTGATTGTCTGGCTGTAGGGGGATCAGTGCTATTGCTGATGAGGAGAGCTGCGTCACGCCTGACTGCGCACTTACCCAACACACCGTGTCCCCGCCCACACACACAATGACCAAACCAGCTTCTGCTCCTGCTCAACTGGTTCTCCCGGCTTCCAGCCTGGTAAATGTCCAGCTAAGATCGTATCCTTAATCAACATACACTGAGCTATTCATCATTAATCATAGCGAACAGCACACAAGGCGGCGTTAGTGTCAACGATGCTCAGCCCCATTTCAGTTCTTTTGTTTTGACGAATGATCAAATTAAGCGATGAAGGAAGATAATTAATTACGGATGGCCTGAGGTCAGAAGGTCACCAGTTCAAATCCCAGGGTCAGCGGTGATTTCAATGTTGGGCCCTTGAACGTGACCTTTAACCCCCAATTGCTCCAGGCAGTGTCTGACATGTTTTATTAACGGAACGACACTTTGGGTAAACACGCAGAAACAACTGCCGTCGCAGCAAACGACGTCACTGATGGGAGAATGAGATCTATTAAACAGACACGAAACGTTCGCTTCCACAGCGAAGACCTTTTATCACCATTAGAGGGATTCCTCAACTAGCACAGAACAACAAAAATTCGAAGGCATGATGTGTTGTGATTTAAGGCACAGAATTTAACATGATTACAGTTGGACGTTTCATCCAAATCAACAGCAAAGCCAATTAACAAGCTAATTAACCAACAGCTGGAGCAAAAGCCAAACCATCTCAGCTAAAAGCCCAGCTGGCCATCGGAAGCGGGAAGATACAGGACACACTGCAAAATCCACCACATTTATTCATTCATTTATTTATCTACACCAACACACAACTGAGAAAGCAGGGCCAGCCTCTTCCTGAAGCAGTTAAGGGTCTTGCTCATGGGCCTAATGGTGAAATCACTTTACCAACCAGAAGATTTGAACCAGTGACATGAGACAATCACCAACCGATTCAGCTCTTCTGCTCTTTTCTCTTGTTTTTACAGGAGAATCTCGATGTTTCAGCGTGATGGTGCAGGGCACGGTGCCCTCTGAGGTCTGTGGGATCTGGCTCCCTCCCTCAGGATTGAGGCACGACTCGGTCACGCGGCCTGGCCTTCCCTGGCAAGTAATGCCCCTGCAGACGGTGGCAGCAGCACAGAGGGGGTTTGACACTGGGGTAAACGCAGGAGGTGATTTCTGCTCGCCCGCAGGGACCTTTGACTCAGCTGAGACACCGGTGCCAAGGCGAGACGGCGAACAGTCCGGTGCTGGCCTGCGCCAGGTGGTGAGAGGATCCGCTCACCCCTCACTCACGTGTACGGCTTCCTGCCCAAACACGCTCTGTCACTGCGGTAAAACACTCCACATGGTCCGGCCCTGTCCTTAAGGAGGGGGCCACTACGTCACTGTCATTGTGGAATAATCCTGCTTATTGCAATTAGCAGAATGGTTTACAAAAGAGTCCTTCATATTGCAGAAGAACTGGCTCATATACAGGTTCCTGGGTGCAGTGGGGAGAACTCACTCATATACAGGTTTTTGAGTGCAGTGAGGAGAACTTACTAATATGCAGGTTCTTGGGTGCAGTGAGGAGAACTCGCTCATATGCAGGCTCCAGGGTGCAGTGAGGAGAACTCGCTCATATGCAGGCTCCAGGGTGCAGTGAGGAGAACTCGCTCATATGCAGGCTCCAGGGTGCAGTGAGGAGAACTCGCTCATATGCAGGCTCCAGGGTACAGTGAGGAGAACTTGCTCATATGCAGGCTCCAGGGTGCAGTGAGGAGAACTTGCTCATATGCAGGCTCCCGGGTACAATGAGGAGAACTTGGTCATATGCAGGTTCCCAGGTACACCGAGGAGAACTTCTGTGCAGATTCATGAGGTGATATTTAATAGCTTTGGTTTCCTCTTGATGTCTTCAAGGCGACACTGCAGATGCTAAGCGTTCATCCAGGAGGGAACACTAGGCTCTCCCAGCCTGGCTGCCATGCCGACCTTGGCAAGGGGCTGGCGTCACTGCTATTGTTATCTCTGGATCGAAGGCTAAGGGCAGGGGGGTACGTGACCCCCCTCCCGGCGAGTAAACAGGGGGGAGGAATGTATGAGCGAAGGAATGAGCCACAGACCAAGCGGGCGGTGTGTTGACTCGTAAAAAGTCTGGCGGGGCAGTAAGCATAGGCCACGTTCCTCCAGTGTCAGACTGGGGGACACGTACGGCTCCGCACGTACACACTCGCACACACTCGTACACACTCACACACACTCGCACACTCATGTACTTTTAAAAGAGAAGCCAGGCCCTTGAAGTCTCACCTGATTACCACAGAGCTCATTCTGACACTGTAGTCCGAACTGTCCCCAAAAACCTGCTAAAAGCTAACAAGCAAACATGAAATGGCACTTTATGTATCATTTGCACAAGAGTGAATGCAGGTATGTTAGAAGGTGTATATCCCATCATACTCTGCTTTGAGACACATGCACAAGAGTGAAGTTTGGGGTCCAGGCACAGGGTCAGACATTAATCGGGCACCCCTGCAGCATTTTGGGGGTCGGTTAAGGGCCCTGCTCAAGGGCCCAACAGATACATGACTACATTGCCGAGGACAGAATTCAAATTGTTATCCTTCCAATCACAAAAACAGAGAATTAACCTGCTGGGACACAGACCGCCCCTAACATCTAAGGGTCTGTCTGTAGCTGTATACGAGTGTGACTGGAAGACCTTTGCTCCTTTTGGCGATGGGCTGATGGATTCATGGGGACTAGAGATAAATATACTGTAAGTAAATATGATCAAATACCTGACCAAAGACTAAAATTGAAAGATTAAAAAAACTGGAGTTTCTTTAAGCTGATTCAAGGTAATTTCCATGTAATTTGATCCTCAAAAGAGAACTGTAATTGACACTTACATTTATTTATCTAGCAGACGGTTTTGTTCAAAGCGACATACAACTGAAGATCAGAGAGCAGAGTCAGACGGTCCCTGGGCCATCAGGGTTAAGGGCCTTGCTGCCCCCCCCCCCTCGCCGTTGGTATCATCATTCAGCATTTATGTGCTGTTTTGCTCTTGTAATCGACTACAATCCAGGAGGTGTCCTGTAAGGGAAGTAATGACCACGATATTGTGATAAAATGCAGGATAAGGCAGAAGTGACACCTTCCTTCCCCCTCTGTCAGCGTCACACTTCCTTCCAGAATAGAGAAAAACAACCAAATCACAGATGGCTGTGCAGAGATTAGAGGAATTGCGCTTTGTGCTAACCACCATTAGCTGCATGTGAAAACGGCGAGAGTATCAGGACCGATCTGCAGCGGTTTTTCGTTTGCCGATCCTGATTGGTGGACATTAATTTCAGGATTTATTAATCTCGACCTCAGAGGGCCTCCAGGAAGTCGACGGTCTGACGCTATATTCCCGACACCGTGATCCTGCCGGCTACCTTGTACATGGACCCGTGAAAGATTCAGCCTGGCTTATGGGGGACACAGAAAAACAGGAAAAACCTGTGTGTCCCCCCCCCCCCTTCCTGCCCCGATATGACCCCGTCTGTCTGACGCGGGGGGGACACAATACTCCGAGCCATGCAGGAAGTCCGCTCTTCCTCTAGCTCGGTGGCGCCGTCGGCCAGGGACAAAGAAAGCAGCCCTTGCCTGCGTCACAAACCTCTTACCGCCGTAGGGAGCCACAGAGAAACCTCGCGTGGCGAAAACAATGTGGATTTATCGCATCTAAATGCGATCTCCGGGGCAGGCACTGTTCGGCTTTAAGCACAAGTATGAAATATAATGCTTATAACTGGCTTGCTTAAAACAAACAGCAGACCCATAATTCTACAGCATGACACATCCTTGACATTATACAGACGTGATACTCGTGCATTGACGGCCTCTGTTTCACTAGGGGCACGATTTTGTAAGGCGCCTGGATGAAAGTCTCGTCCTAAACTGCTCCTCACACCCAAACCTGCTCCACACTCAATTCTCTCGCAGCGTTTTGGCCGAAATCCTTCAGGCGTTACTCTAACCTAATGCGTTCACCCCGTGTTACGGTGAGAAGGAAGCCGGACAGAGAGTGGCCGCTGCATGTAACCATAACATCCAATCAGAACGGCCGCTCTGTGTCTCTGAAGGAGAGTGTTTATCAGAAGACGCGACACCGATGCCTCATTCCGGTCTGGCGACTCGAAAGAACCCGAGCTCGCATCTTCTGAGAACGGCTGCCTTTGAAGGGAGGAAGCGGCTTTTCAGGGCCCGCCCTGCGCGGCGTCCTCTTCTGTTTACGGCCCGCTGACCTGCTCTGCTCTTCCTGGACGGGAGGCCGCCCTTGGCCCATCTGTGCTCAGGGGAAGTCAACAGAAACCATAGCGTGGGCGCCTTGACGTCAAACGGCAGCCAGCCCCGGCGAGCAGGAACACCTCCCCCGCCCAAAACAAGCCGCCTGCAGCAGCGGCGCTCGGAGCCGCACACAATGGGACCCCCCCAGATGAGGCGAGCTTGCACAATGGGCTCCCCCCGCTGACCCCCTACCCACTCGCAGCCAACATGACACACAATCCCATCGCAAAAGTGCGTTGGACAGTGAGAGGATGGAAAAAGAGCCGAGCGGAGAGGAGGCCGCTCAGGGTATCTGACGGGTTTGGTGACCTTGCTGCGCGCTGACGACACGCCTGGGGAGATAAGTCACCTTTACAGATCTGCATCTGGCCCCAAAACCACACGTGCAGCAGCGTTTGCAAGAGCAAGCTGCACGCGCTGCCATATGTCATACAATACTGTATATACAAGCATATGTTTCTCAGATGTATTCATATAAATGTCCCCCTGCCCTTTGCTGCATGGAATAGGCTCTCTGTTGCCCAGTACTGGACAGTCAATAGGAAAACAAATGGATGGATAATGGTAATTATAAATTATTAGCATATGCTATTATTGTCTTGCACTGTCTTGTCCTGCATTGCATTGCTGTCTGTCCTGCACTGTCTTGTCCTGCATTGCACTGCTGTCTGTCCTGCACTGTCTTGTCTTACACTGCATTGCTGTCTGTCCTGCACCGTCTTTTCCTGCATTGCATTGCTGTCTGTCCTGCACCGTCTTGTCCTGCATTGCACTGCTGTCTGTCCTGCACCGTCTTTTCCTGCATTGCATTGCTGTCTGTCCTGCACCGTCTTGTCCTGCATTGCACTGCTGTCTGTCCTGCACCGTCTTTTCCTGCATTGCACTGCTGTCTGTCCTGCACTGTCTTGTCCTGCATTGCACTGCTGTCTGTCCTGCACTGTCTTGTCCTGCACTGCACAGCTGTCTGTACCATTGCTCCCCAATGCACCTGTCCTCTACCCTGCAACTGCAGCATATGAATTTTGCTGTGTTCGTCATATACCAGCATATACCTTAACATCCTAACATGCCTTAACAGCTTTAATTTTTATAAATAGCAAACATTATTTGATAATAAACATTATAATCATATAATCATGTTTATTATTAATGTATATTAAAGTTGTGAAAATATGTTATGGTGTTAAGGTATACTTACATGCTCCTTACGAATGTTCTATGAATGCATTGTGAAGGTCACTGAATGATCTATGAATGCATTATGAAGGTACACTAAATGTTCCATGATGGCATTATGAAGGTGCATTGAATATTCTGTGAATGCATAATGAATGCATTATGAAGGTGCAGTTAATGTAAAGCATTGATGGATTAGTTACATGCGGTTCACTCATTATATTTGGACCGAAAACTTCTTCTACTTCTGTTCCTAAACACGAAGGACATGTCCACCCTGCTTCCCTTAACATCCTCTTTTGAAGTGGTCTGGAATGGCCTGGACCTCCCCGGTTATGCAGTCTGATCCCTCTTTGATGAGGAGGCAGCACTCGACCACCCAAAGGCCCATTTCCTCTGGTCTCCTCAAGCAGATTAGAAGAGCGGACTCAGCCAGGCCTCTTAGGATACGCTCAGGCACCTCAAGCCGCAGTGCATTGTGGGAGCTGAGGTGGACTTACCGGGCAGGCAGACTCGGGTGGTGACAGGGGGCTGGGGGGCCGCAGGGGACCTCCTGGGGAGAAAGGACAGATGAGCACCTTCAGTGTGACAGCAGTCACACCAAACGACCCAGATTCCCTAACAGTGACTCCCCCAGCCTCAAAGGCACTGACAGTGACTCCCCCAGCCTTAAAGGCACTGACAGTGACTCCCCCACTCAGTCAGCAGATGTTCTCTGAGATAAAGGCAAACTGGTGAGCCTGGTGAAAGCGCTCCTTTAGCAGACCACAGAGGCTAATGAGACTGCAATGCATCCATGTTTGAGTCATCACCACTAGCTTGGGTGCTCCTATAGCCAGAAGTACTAACTTTCTTTCAGGATTTTCTACAAAACGTGATGATCCAGCATTTTATACGGTGCATTAATCACCCCTTACTCTCATTTTAATAGAGAATAAAATCCTTATTCTGATTCCTGGTACTGGAAATTAAGTCCGTGTATAATGAAACAGGCATGTACCAGGGACAAACTGAACTGTGTCCAACAATTACAGACTTTTCCCTTTGAACCCAGACTGTTCTGAATGAAGGACTTTAAACAAAGTTTGCTTACACGGGCCAGTCGATATAATTCTTGACACTGACCCAGTTTTTAGAATTTTCAGCTTCACTGCTTATGTGGTGTGAGAGAGAGAAGCTTAAAACCACATCAGACCAAACGTCAGAGCTTAGATTCATTACACGCTGTTTCACTTCTGTAAGTTATGTTAATGCACAAGTGCTTTCGACCAATGTACTGGAATCACATTTTTATTGGAAAATAATTTAATGGGTGCACATTCGTGCTTTTGCAAAAGCAAAACAAAGAAAAAAGTCATACAAAAATGAAGGTAGGTGAAATTTTTTGAGTCCATGTGCTTTGAGGTGAAAACACGCCTGCCCTCTAGTGGTCGAAAGTTGACATTGCAAACATAACGGTGAAGTCAAAAATATTCAGACTCAGACACATAATAAAATCTTTTAGTCTGGAGCTTAAAACAAAACAGAGAATATCATTTAAAATGAAACCGATATTATTTTAGATTGGTGAGCCCCTTACTTGCTGGACCCGCACTGCACATTGGTCAGCAAGGTGAAGTTGTTCCTCACACTGCGAAGGCTTGCAAGAACCTATGTGAAAAAAACACAAAACATCAAGACTCCTAAAAAATAAACACTGTGGACGTCAACCTTCATAAATTCATATTCTTTGCCCCAATGTCATATTTACCTGAGCAAAGGGTGTCACAATCAGGTCATCCCCATGTCTGTGAATAAAATAAAATTATGTTTTATTACCATTATGCAGAACCAGTATTAAACTTACAGTATTGTTCAGCCAGTCAGCCAAACAGAAACAGCACCTAGATATGATTCTGTGTATAAAAGCACATGTTACACCCTGGACAGGCTACCACCGCAGATCACAAAGACGCAAAAAGTTAGCAATTTAGAGATTCCAATCAGCCTAATCGCTTGTGTTTGAACTGCAGAATGAAACCCAGATGGCAGCGGGAGAACATGCAAACTCCACAAACACAGAGTGGAGGTGGGATTAGAACCCACAACCCTGGAGGTGTGAGGCAACAGTGTCACCCAGAAGCATAAAACAAAACAATGGAACATTGAACGACGAAATGAATGGACAACAAAGAGTTTAAAACAATGAATAAAGTCTCTCGGGGTTCCTTTGTTCTAACCGAATTATTCTGACCATTCTGAGTGATGGAGTAAGTGTCCGTATAGCTTGGTGTTCATGGGTATTTATTCATGCTGGTTTTTACTTAGCTGATATGTGATTCCCACAAAGAAACATTGGAACTCCATACTGATAACACAGTGATTATACACAGGTGAGTTTCCATCAAAAGTGTTACATGAAAAAGGTTATGTAGAAACCCGACATGTTATGTCACTGTCGCCCCCCCCCCCCCACCACCCACTTCAGGGGGTGGTGTTTGACTTACAGCTCTGAGGCAATGGAGGAGTTGCGAGACATGGACTTGGGTGAGAGGTCATAGTCGCTGTCAGAGCGGTACAGGAAGGACTCGCGGCGCTGGCTGTGTCCTGGGAAGTTGGGGTGGAGGACCAGACCCGATCCTGGAGAGGCCTGCGGATCCAGTGGGCTGCAGGCGGAGGACGGGCCATTCTCCACGTCGAAGCTGCAGCGCACCCAGAGGCGAGGAGGACTCATTACAGCAGGGTTAAACCAAGAGTGTTCAGCCCGGACACCAAACTGCAACATTTTGCTATTCCGTATTTGGAGATCTCTGGATTCCTCATGACAAACAGCAAAATAATGTTCAAGCTTGATTCAAAAAAGCAATTGATATCAGTTAGTTTTAAACACGTTCATCCATTCAGACACACGCGCCAAGGAGACCCCGGCGTGCGATGAACAGGATTCTCTAATGGCTGAAGAACCATCTGCTTTGAAGGCATCTTTAGAGGGTTGCTTCTGAGCACTCAGCTTCAGCTATCATAAAAGCTTCACCATACATCAGAGCCAACATGTTTTTGCACGAAAAAGCCAGAGGGATAGATTTTGATCTGGAATTTACACACACGGGATCAGACAGAAGTAGTTGGAAAAACTTGGAACCTGACCAGAGACAGCGTGGAAACAGAGGGTCGCTGTTTCCATGACGAGTGTTTCCCACCTCGTGACCTATGACCTGGATTCAGGCCCTTACAGCAGAAATGAAAGCCCATTTGTACCTGATCTGTACACTAAATGGTCCCCTTTCCTGCATCTTTGGCTGCATTTTGAGCTTCCGGCTGCAGTGGGGAAACTCGCTCCCAGTGTGTCCCTCTCTGAACGTCCCCCCCGCTCATTCCTGAGGACCTGCACAAAATCGGCCAGGCGTCTTCTGCTAACTCAACTTAACGCGTGTCTCTCGCCCCGAAGTGACTTCCAAGGACAAGGCTCTCCATCTGGAAAGATGAGGGAGGAGTACGGTTTATAAATGTTTCCATGCTGAGGGGGGCGGGGGTGCGGTCATTATGCTGGGCTCTTAAAAAGACGGGGACGCTTTAAGTTTTAATAAGTAATTAGCATAGCCCAGGCCACGGCCCTGGATGAGGTGAATGGTTTTCTGTGTTGTGGCGGGAGGAGGGGCTCAGAATGCTAACCAAAAGGCTAACATTTACGTCTGCTCTCACAGTCTCTGGCCTTTATTGAGGCGGAGCGCGCGGCATCTTAAAGGGCTGCTCTCACGCCGACTGTGGAAAATGACGTCTGTGGACGGTTATGTCGTTTGGCTGAGACGGCCCCTCCGCCCCGGGGCCTCTGCGTCGGTGCCTCGCGGGGGCAGCCCCCGACCCTCGGGGCCCCCCCCAGCCGCAGCACAATCACACTTCTGTTCGCCGGCGCTTTCCGTGACCCTCGCTTCACCGAGTCTGAGGCGAGGCCTTTAATGGAGCTGACAGGAACGCTGCAAGCTGCCAGATCTCGGGTGCCGCGGTGTTACGCTCGCCCGGTGAGTCTGCCGGACCACCTGGGGGGCGGGGGGGGCGGGGGTTCCTCGAGGGACAGAGACAGATAATTCTCACCCGGAACATACCCAAATCCCTAGAGATACCAGGTTTATATTCTGTTCACATCTGGAATATGATGCCTATATTAAAGACTTACAACTCTATGCAGAAGAACCAGAAAGTTCTAATCAGTTATAATTTCGACAGATCTGTCAGATGTTCAGGCTACTTCATGCCCACTACCATTCATTTGTGGGTTAGGATGCTGTACCCATGACCAGAAGGTTGCCAGTTCACATCCCAGGGTCAGCAAATGATTTCACCATTGGGCCCTTGAGCAAGGCCTTAACCCCAATTGCTCCAGAGTCTGTCTACCCCAGCTTTGTCAAAAATGTATCTTTGGATAAGAGTTCCTACTAAATTAATAAATATAAGCTTCCAATCTCCAAGACCCTACTCACCCCCAGCTTGGAGAAAACTACCCCAACTCTCTGGCTCATCACTGTACTGGTCCACCTGCCATGTGCTATACCCTTTCTATCCAGTATTTATTATTTATTTCATTGGAGGGTGAGGGGTAGACTACAGTGCACGGGTTTAACTCTGTAATGATACTCGGCAAGGAAAATGTCCCCCCGTGGGGATTAATACATTTCTGTCATCTTGTTTCATTTTATCTTAATCCTTAGTGAAGGCTCAGATTTCCTGAAGTCCTGATTGCATCGTCTCTGATGGCGGCGATGCTGCTAAGAGACTCACTGCAGAAGTTTCAGGCCTGTGTAACTTAATTCCTCCTTCTGTCTTCTATCTAGTTGCGCATGCTGGCTCAGCAACATAGAACAAAACACGTACAGGGGTCAGAATGAGAGAGATATGAGAGCTGGCAGGCAAAGGCTGGAAGACCTGGACGGTCTTAACATCGGACCTCAAAAACGTTAAACCCCAGTGACATAAGGCTGTCTCAGATGAACAGGAAGGATATCTCTAACACAAGTGTAATAAATCATAACTATATCACATGACAGGGAGGTCTGACAGTGTCAGGCATTCTTTACAATGCGGGTCAGCTACTGCTCTGGGAGAAGGGGCTACACAAGATGCGCAGATGCGCAGAGCTCGTCGCTATTGTAAGCGCTGCCGTCCTGTGGAAATGCAACACCTTACGACCTCGGTATGGCGATAAGCCGTAAGCTATTAGTATGGCTCATTTTGGGGCATTTCAGGGCATGGGAGCTGAGGGGAGACAGAGGAAAGCCTTTCCGTTCTGGCTCTCTGTCCTACCAGATCACAACGGAGAAGCTGCTATTTCACGTCATACTAAAGACACTGTGATCCCTGCAGTCACAGCATACTGTATCATCTGTCACAAGCAACAAAGTCTGACCAGCTGTTAAACGGTAATAAACAAAAGTTATATCACAAATTCATAGACTGTTGACAGAAGCAGTACATTGCGGAGAGACGTTTGTTTTTCTAACTTTAGTGATTGTTCCTTCAGTTTCAGCAAGTGGTCTTCCTCATATTTCCAGTTAATAGCCGTGTTTGACACATTCTCATACCGTGACTGCTTTCTAATTTTAAAATCCCCCAGTTTCCCACAAATCCTTGGTGATTTCAGATCTAGATATTAACATGCTCAGTGGAAAAGCTTCTGGCAGAGGTTCACGAGCCCAAAAGTTAGACAAAGACTCACACTCACTATAGAATCTGTACGCCCACGTTTCCAAGTTCACTGTAGGATCTGCATAACCGCATATTTTATTTCACTACATGATCTGCATATCGACTGCAGTAAATGAAATTATTTAAGGATCTGATTGGGTAGATTCTCACTTTTGGAGAATGTGTACATGGTCTACATATGGCCATGCCAAAGTTAGAACCCTCTCACAACTGACCCCTACCCTATAATCTCTCTAGTCCATCACCAGGCAGTTACTAACTTCCTATTTTTGTTTTTCACGTTTGCTTGTTGCCACTTTCACATTGTGTACTGAACTCCTTACGCAAGTTTGCTCACCTTTTAACTTGCCTTTTTTAACCTTTTGCCCAATAACATTATTATGTTATAGTGACCAGATATGTTGTAAAGCCTAGTTCATAATATACTTTTCTGCGTGCACTTTTGCGCTGGGGATGATCGTCCACATGGCAGCTTGTCTTCATACTACTTTTGGTTGCGGATACGGATGGTCGCGATCGCAGTATGCACGGAGCAGTGATGTTCCACCAGACCAGCAGAAGGCAGATGTATTGCAACAAACACAAATACAAGCGGTGTAGTGAGATGGGTATACTTTTATGAAGTTTTAAAGTTATTAGTCAAGGCTTGGGCAGTATGAAGTAATAAGGCATACCACTGTATTTTGAAATCCTTACCACAAAATTAGCCGGGATCCCCCCCCCCCCTACACACACACACACACACACACACACACACCTGCTTGGTGAATTTTATCACCAAGATTTCAAAATGCCGGAATAGTGCTGCTTTTTAAAATACCGTATCCCTTGGTATAATGTTTGTACAGTATGAAAAATTTGATATGCGGGTACCTCTGACTCTTCTTATACAGCAGTTCACCATAACTACTACAACAACAAGGGCCGTAGTCAGGATTTTTCAAAAACCGAGGTCAGAAGTGTTAGCCCTTCCCAGATGCCCCGTAATGGATCGAAGTTACTGAAGTTGCATAAAAAAATACCGAGCACTCGGTGTCCTCAAAGGTAGGTACGGGACTCTACTTTCTTCGCTGACCGCAGATCTGTGAATGTCCACGCTGCCACCTACTGGAAACACCTAGTCAATTATCTTGCACATGCGCGGCCGATGTGCACGGACACTCAACATAAAAACACAAACATAAAAATCTGGGCTACAGGCGCACTGATCGCAGTCATCCACAGCCATCCCCTGATAACGGAAGTCACGTCACGCCCCCTCGTCCGTAACCCAAAGCGAACATGGAAAAGTAGAGTATGAATTGGCCTTAACGCGTGTGATCTCAGATACATTATTGCTGAATCACAGTGTATGTTTTGAACGGCCTCATTTGGTCTTCTAGGGCAGGTCGTCTATCAAGAGTTAAGGTCTTCTAAACAGGACCAGACAAGAGGGAGGAAGCATAATGAAGATGATGGAAAATCACCAGCAGGGGGTGCCAATGTGCCGGTCACCCACCCATCCCACGAGGCATACCCAATGACCCAACGCTGAAAAACAACAGGGTTGTGTGGGAAAACAGTACCGCTGCACTGGATCATTATAAAATTCTGACGTCTGTGAGTTTTTACTTTCAAACCAAATAGTTTTAGTGATCCACCGCCTAAACGATCGCAGCCCATGGGACAGCTTTAATAGACAGAAAATGCAGCAAATTAGCAGGAATTTGCTGTAAAACGTACCAGACGTCTTTACTTGTCTCTGCGCCGCCCTAAAGGGCATTTATTTCTGTAAATGCTGGCACTGTGGCAGTCCGCACAATTCCCATGTGAGCCGCGCAAAATAAAACCAAACAAACGCACAAAAAAAGATCAGCGCGCTGAAGCAGGTTTGGCCTGGAGAGGCTGCAGGGGTTTACAGAGAAAAGCACAAGAGACAGGCTGCAACCCGACGGAGGATATGGAAGGTGCCCCTTTGATAGCCTCGGTCGGACTACAGCCTGGAAAGACAGGGGAGGGGAAGGCGACACGCTGACTGCGCTGCTATTTTTTCACACTTGTCCCAAAAACAGAGGATAGCGGGGACAAGTCTTTCACTGACGTCATTAGGACAAACGAGGCCACGTTCGGCAGGCTGGCAGACTAAGCTTTGCTGAGCTGCACGTGTGTGTGTATGTGTGTGTGTACCTTCCATACTATACACCTTAACACCGCTGCTCTACAAATCACAGTTTCTATTAGCTGTAATTCACACACAGTTTAGGTCTAGCATTATATTGTTGCACATTGCCATTATTGCTATACTTCATATTTGTACTGTGCCATTGTTTCACTAAGGCTACTTCACCGCTGCTGTTGTGGGACTTTGCACACTCACTTGCACTTACCATATGTGAAGTTATGTGACTTAATGACGTGTACTTTATGCTATTTGTTGCTTTGATATGAATTATTTCATAACTAAGAAAACTGCTTTAAAATCAAATATTTATGATGATTAATTTAAAATAGGACCACTGACCCAGAAACGTCAAAAAGGCGGCACCGGCTGACTTCCCTACATTGTATTATCCACGGCCACTAGCTCTTCCACGCAGCGTCGTGCAGCTCCGCTATTTCCGCTGTAATTGTGGGACGTCGGATCTGTTTGGCTGCCAGATCAGTCTGACGGCTCTGCCGGCAATGCTAACAGTCCAGACGCCGGACCGGGGCGACGGCGAGCGCCAACCTCCGAGCGCATCTGGGGACTTTTTCCAAAAAACTTTTATTGTGATCAAACACGATAAACAACTGATGCGTATACTGGCGCTTTTTATTGGACATTTTCCTCATTGAAATTCCATCTCCTATATATTCATATTTAATTATTTTAAGCACCCTCCTGTCAAAAACAAGCAGGTGAACGAACCGCCCACGCCAGCTTCAAAGTGTACGTATTTATTTTGACTAAATGAAAATAATTACAACTTTTGCATAATTTCTTGAATGCAATAACACTGTTGGCACTAAAATAAAACAACGCTTTTGCCTGTGATTTAATGTTCACATTTTAACCATTATGTAGGCTAATAACAATCAAAACATAGCCCACCTTTTCGGCTTTTTAATTCCCCGTAATATTACGTTTTTTTTTTTTTTTTTACATTTTCCAGCTGGCTTTTTAAAAACCTAATTTAATATCAAATATCGCAAACACTTCGTAGAAACAGGACACATTTGATATGATGTTGTACTAAACATCCCCGTATTCATCCATTTTCTCCTCCCCAGCCAAACCTCCCACTGAGTTCCCAAAACACCACGTCTAACTGTGATGTGAATCCGGGGAGTAACGGGACCGGGGGGCGCTGACCTCGGCTCCGGTGAGCGGACTCGGCGGATCGCGTCTTCGCTGAAGTCGAAGTAAACTCTGCTCCTGGGACAGGGAGACTTCCTCAGCATCATCCCGCCACGGCATGACCCTGCCGACGGCTTCCCGTCCGATGCACGAATGATCCCCTGGACCACAGCAACTTTCCCCCAGCCGAAATGTGGCCGAGGGGCAGTCAGGCGGGGCTGGAGGGCAGATCCGGTCTGGACTTCAGGGAGCGGACCGACGCGGCAGCTGGATGTCTGCATCTGGAAGATCCTTCCACATCAGCCAAACAAACCTTCACTTCCAATAGGCTGGAAATCTCAAATAATCCAGGCAAGGGGTAGCGACTGGGAGAATATGGCGTGATGTGAATTATACAGGAACCTATATACAAGACAGTCTGCTGGCCCCATTTCTAACACATATACAAAATGAGTAAATACTATATCGGGGCTGCACTGGAAGAGACTTCTCATCTGGAATATTCCCAGCTCCGGGTCTCCTCGCCGATCGCAGGGACCAGCCCCGCTGCTGTTGGGCTTTATACTCACTTCACACTTGTACCACTATTATCAGTCTCTACGATCCAAGCAGACGAGTAACATAAACAGCAAGTCAGTAAGTTAATGAAGAATGGTTCTGCAGGATAGAACAGGGAAACACGCAGTTCCATCGGCTGCAAAATATGTAACCACAGGGGTCACTGAGGAAAAATATCCTGCCATTCCCTTAACTGGAAAAAGTGGGCGATATACGAATGCGTCATAAACCGCATAATACTTCACTGTGCGCCTGCTTTATCATTTCGCTTTTTTGCCCCAGTGTGCCTTCTACTTAAATAGTTTACATAGGAACTCTGTAATTAAAGAATGGGTTATCGTAGCAGTTTGGCAGCACCGGTGAACAAGGTGGGTTTGATGCAAAGTATCATCAAGCCGGGAAGATAACACGTGGTTGAAATGCGACACTTAGAAACAGTTTGGTCGTCGCCGATCCAATTCAATTCACACTTGCTACATGTTCTCTCCATGTTCAGCACCTCCTCACGCATAAGAAACACGTCGGTGTGAAGGTTCAGCTGACTGACGACCCCCCATCACAGCACCAGAGACGGTTGAGCAGAGACGCGTAGGAAAATCCCCGCAAAGCGCCGATTACACCCAAAAAAGTCCGGCGTTTACGGGGTGTCTCGGGAGCTGCTGTTGGGAAATATTAAAAGTGCTTTCAGCTGCAACGTCCAGATGTTCAGCCACAAAACAAGGGTTTTTATTACTCTCTAAATGTTTAAGTACCCCCTCCCAAGACGTGCTGCGAGCGCACTGAACGTTTTTAGGGCACCGCTGCGGGCTTTGCGTTAATTCAATTACTCACAGAGAGACTGACGAGGAGAAATGGTAAGGTCCATTCGGCCGCTGGGATTTCATTACATTAGCAAAAGTCAATGGAAGCCTCGGGAATGCATCGGCGCAAAAAGCGTAATGAAAGGCTATTTTGGGCAGTAATGCAAAATTCATCACGGTTATACTGATACTGAAGGAAAACCAGAAGCGGGTAGACTGGGACTTGCAATGCTCAATGTTGTCCACTAGATGTCAGTATAAAACTACACTACCGCGATAAATCATCACTAAAGTCTGTGTTAACGGCTACCTGGGCAAGGCTGGGCCATTCACCGTAGCCCTGGACGGCGCCATTTTAAATAAAGGTTATATTTAAAACAGAGTACAAAGGTTTAATGTATATTTTTCATAATGACTTTACACAATATCTTAAGAAGCTTTTCCCTCTCAGGAAACATGAGTCCTGATTTTTAGTCTGAATAGGGGTGTTGAAAGAGGGGAATGCAATCGCTCCTCCCCAGACAGGCAGGCAGACAGATAGATAGACAGACACATCCTTTCACAATCTGACTAAGCATGTGTGCCCACTGCTGTGTCACGATATACAACCCCCCCCCCCCCGACTGATGAATGAATGACAGATGTGAATAACTACATGGGCTACAGAAGTGTACACTTTGCTTCTTCCATGTGTGTTCACCTCTTGGCCATTCCTCTGATCGAGCGATTATTGTATGTCCTGATTGCCGGTCACCACGGCGACAGGTCACAGGGAGCCAACCAGAGCGAGGGCAGGAGGCCCCCCACTCCCTTCGCTGTACGTCTGCTTAAGGACCGCTGGGCCTGACAGCACCATTAGGGGGCAGCATGGGGGGGCTGCCTCTTTCAGCATTTAGCAGCAGGGAGCCAAAAGCCTTGTTCTGACCTCTGCACTTATATACATTTTGTACCTCCCACTCGGCAAGTTTTTCATGGGGGGTAGGACCGTCCCCCTCTTGTGAGGTGCCGCTACATATTATTTCAGGGTGCTGAGCCCCCTGTGGGTCAAAACCTAAAATCACCCCTGACCACATGCAGTATGTTGCCCCTAATTCCAGAATTTGTAGCACCACCCCCACCCCCAATCCCCTCACCCCCAATCCCCTCACCCCCATCCCAATCTCAGCCTCACCAGCGTTTGGTTCATTCCTAATTTTTAAGTAGGATGTTTTCATGCTCAATGGGGGAAGGGCAAAGCCACTCCCTTGCCTGATCCCATGTATTTGTGTTGTTCATTGCACCCCCCCCCCCCCCCCCAGCAAGGGGAATCCAGAGAATCCCACTGTCTGGCATCCTGTTTTTAACAAGGGACTGTGAGTGGCAGCCAAACACGCACAGCTCGGTTAAATCGTGAGGAGACGCTGTGGTGCTGAAAGGAGAGCAGGGTGACAGATCAGCCCCGAATGCGATTAGTCATCGTCAGCATGTGCCAAGCCAGCGCCCGGCTCAGCCCCGCCGAAGCTCCCGCTCCATTAACGAGGGGGCATTTATGAACATCTCCTGCCCAGAACAGCGTTATAGCTCCCAAACTAGCTTCACCCGCTCGCTCAGAGGAAACTAGGTGACTGGGAGCAAACGATGGTCTCATTACAGGTATTTTTTCCCCCCACACAACCAACGCCGTGCATGTGACCACTACAGACATCATTATGCTTGTTTAGGAAAAACAGTTCTGCAGTACGTAGGTAAGAGGATAAATGGAAACAGCAGGACCTGTTAATAAATCTCCCGATTCAGGTTTAAACGCTAAAGGAAAACCCGAACTCCTGTGCGCCGTCAGGTGGTCACAAGAGCGTGGATTCACAGCACGACATGGTGCCGAGCCTCGGAGCGACCGGCCGCCAGTCGCCATGGAAGCAGACAGCACCCGCCCCACGTGCCCAAAGACCGCCATGACAACGTAATGGTCCAGGTATGACGTGCGACTGAGAACACCGTCACCATGACGCACTGGGGTCAGGAACCGGTGACTAAAAAAATCTGCCAAGGGCACTGAGAGGCATGTTAAAACATAGGCTAGTGGCTGGATGAAAAACATCATATTCAGGCTCTTTTTTGCATTAGAAATATTGAAAATGGATGATAAAGGGTTGCAGTGGTCATTGCCTACACCCTGTCCGTTCACTCATTTCAGATTGACAGATGCTGCTATTGAGGATGACCACATTTTAGACTTTCTTCTTAAATATTAAAGAATAGACAGTAGAAAGCTTGAATCAATGCTTGTTCAAAAGATTCCCTCCATTAAACTGGAGGAGGCTATTGGTATGCTTTGGTATTGCTTTGGGGCAATGCATTGAGCCCTTTCTTGAGTAGAGAGCACCATCTAGTGGTGTCAGAAAATATAGTAAATGGTTCATGAAGCTTCATTTGACCATCACTAGCTTTTGGACCTACCACTCAATAATAATGCTACTATGTAGTATTCAAGTAAAACATCAGCAACATATCACTGCACTTCCTGTTGAGCACCCAGCTTGATGGGAAACACTGTGTGACAGTCTCCAGCTGCTGGTATTCAGGCTTGGTGTTCAAAGCCCAGGCTCCTCATATCAGGTGCAGAAAACCAGCGCGTGTTATGGGTCTCTGCAGCAACACGGGGCTTCCCTGATACCCTTGAGTGTGACACAGCAGCTATCTTGTAGTACGAGATTGGTGCCCCATGAGGGATCCACCCTACCATGTCCCAGCACTGGAGAATCCATGCACTGCCCACCATGCACTTCAGTCAACAGTAAACAGGATGTTCTAGCCACCAGGGGTATTTCCAAGGTCCTCCCTCACTTCAGAAATCGTGTGCAGCCAGTCGGAGAACCAGGGGCCCCTGTGGATCTCTTTAGACTCAAAGGCTTTGCTGTACTACCTCAATCAGATGCTGAAAATCTCCGAGGACCTCAAGGTTACTGTGGGACATTATGCCGGGAGGCAATTTAATACCAGCCTGTGGTGTGGAAAACACGCAGGAACAGTCCCCTAACAGCTGCTGTGGGGAACTTCCAATTAGAAACACATCCAGCCCACCCTGTGCTTTCCGAGCCAGACACCATTGCGCCGTGGGGCGGATGTGAGGATGCAACTCAGGCGAGATACGATTAGACCCCGTTACGCCGCAAGTGGACTGGCACCGTAAACAACTGGGGTTTAGGTGTCTGGACAACTTGTAAAGTCTGCACCTGGTACACACACATACACACATGCTCCAGGCGTCCAGACAAGCCGATCCAAAGGTACCTTCACATCAAAGCATCTATATTTTGACTCCCAAGGAAGATGAAGAAATCCAGGGCTGAGCTACTCGCCGCTGCCCTATAGCATGAGGAGCGATTACACCAGCCAGCCTCCTCAGCGCTGCTCTGGCTACCGCCGTCTCTTTGATGGCCGCCACAGGCTAATGCACAAAGACACAGGAGACATGCGAAATGCGGCAAAACCAGCATGAGTGCCAAACAGTAGCCATCGGGGTAAGTACCAGTAGGTAAACACATCGGCTGGAGCAGAGTGGCCCAAAATGCATCAGATTCAATTTATCATTCCTCCGACCAGAAATGTCACATGTAAATATTCTCCCTCACAAAAAAAGGATATTTCTTACTCTTTTTTTCCTACTCATGCCTTGTGCCTTTCAAAAACTGAACTGAAATATCCACTGAAATGCGATGATCCTCTGGATGAAATATTGGTCAATTTCATCCTCAATTTTCTCATGGAAACATACCTAAATCCCCACTAAACTAGGTACCAGAATAAATTTCGAAAAAGCAACATTTTTCACGAGATTCTTAGTGAAATCCCAAAATTAACAGCCATGGAAATGAAAGTAGTCGGGGGGGGGAATCCCAATACCCATATCTCAGAAACCGTTAAAGAAAATGACTGGATATTTATCGTGTTCTTATTTGATATCACAATCTGATATTTTGATTTATTAAATTTAATCTGGGCCAATTTTCTATTTTTGCATGCCGGTACCTGCCGAAAGCAGGCAGGTGCAGGACCACAGCCTGTGTGTACAGAATTTGAAAAGGACCCAGATGTGCCCGATACCCCAAATGCATTATTCAGAAAGCCAGCCAAACGCCGCTGGCACCGTGTTACACTTTCCGGGACATTACAGTGTTACAGTGTTACAGGCTTCATATGAGTGCCACTTAGTGTACTGCTGCCACACTGATTCACTCAGCTTTTCGGCTATTCATCAACTTAATCTCTTCTCTCTGTGGAGCGGACAAAAATAATAATAAACTGCCCACTGTTGCCAGGACAACCAAGTTTTCTTCCAAGCTCCACCTGGCCTTAAGGACTTCCCCTGAAAAATCATTAGGGGTCCTCTATGTGACGGGGTGGCCCTACTCGGATTGCACGCTGGATTGTTTTCTCGCTTGCTGTCGCTCCGGGGACCTGGTGCCAAGGATCAGATCACAGGTCACTTGTAAATACAGCAGCGGACTTTGTCAGGGAAACCAAAACTCCGCCCCCTTGTGGTGACTGATGGAAACGACAGGGCAGACCACCACACAAAAACATTGTTAGGTGACACCAATATGTAGAATGATCCTATCAGAGGTACATGGCTGTTACGAAACCGTGATTGGGGGCTACTTGAGCTGGAAGCTTGGTAGCGCATGATGGCGTAGCGTGTAAGAAAAGGAGCGAGGTAATGGATCCTAAGGCACAGGTCGCAGCAGGCATTTCAGCCCGGTGTTGTTGCACTAATTGCCCCAGGTAACGGACTCCCTGGTGATAAGGCTTAAAGAGACGTGGCTAAGCTGAGCATACCGGCACGTGGGAGAACGAGACCCAGAGCGATCTGAGATAAGGCAAGGGGCTGGAGGGCCTAAATGTTCACCACAGGTGTAAATTTTGAAACACTTATTCACCGTTTGATGTATTTTTTGACCCCACTAGATGGTGATCTTGGTTTGCTTTGGGGCATGCTTTAAGCCATTTTTTGAACAGAAAGCGCCATCTAGTGGTCTCAAAAAATACAGCAAATGGTTCATGATGCTTCATTTGCCCATCACTAGTTCAGATATTAACATAATATTATGGATTTTCTCAATCAATAATTGTTCAATGTTATTCCCTTTCTTCTCTGACCTCTAACAGAAAGCAAGTCAGAAATCAGCCTGCATAAACCCTGCAGCTATTATTGTCTAACGATAGATTAGCTAACAGCAAATTAGCCGTATCACAGCAGAAGCTGCTGGTGGTTGTCAACATAAATTGCTGCATAGTATGGGGGTGGGGTGTTGCTCAGAGGACTGGGACGCTGCGCCCGTGATAGGAAGGTCAGCTGAGTGATCCCACAATTGGGCTCTTGAGGGAGGCCCTTAGCCCAAAATGCTCCAGGGACTGTCTGACCCTGCTTTCTTGGTAGATAAAACGCTTTGGATAAAAGCTTCTGCTTAGTCATGGGTGAGAGTTGGCCAGGGGCTCTTACTCTCTCAGTCATCCTCAGAGTCGCTACAGATAATGTGGGCAATTGCAGTTCTAAAGACAAAAGTCGAAAAAGTTCAGGTTCAGAAAGTACAAATCTAGACCATAATTTTTTTAATTATTATTTCAACAAAACTACCTTTATGATTTCTAAAACACTTCAATTCATCATAACATTTGTTTTCCTTTAGCTTCACTACGTAATTATGGGACGAGTTCAAATTATCAGTAAACAAAAGGTGGCTTTGCACTGTGCAAAGTTTTGACGGCATACCACGGTGGCACTAGTGCTACACACAAACGCCTGAAGAGAAAACACACTGGCGCTATTCTGGGCGACAGACCACCAGAAAGGGCGAAACGACCATGTTGTATTCATGTTTATTAAGTTACTATTAGTACAGAGAGCTTTTAATATCTTGTGTCGTTGTAGCTGCTAAACACCCTCATTATTAAAGCCATAAAGTTGTCTGCCTGCTGCATTAGAATCTCCAGTGAATAAGTGTTTGAAAATGTTAAGGCTACAATCTGGGCTTATTCTATGTTGATTGACGGGGCCACTATGTTGATGTTTGTGCGCGTTGGACTTGTTGGGACCAGTGTCATTAACGTAAACTAAAACTATTATCGTAAACCAAGTGAGCCACGCCACCAACATCTTTTTACCTTGTTTATCCACAATATCTCCTCTTTTAAAAGATGTTGTGGTTGCTGATCTGTCCCTTTCTTCACCGCCACTTCAGTGCTTATCGCTTCCATGATTTACCCAAACAGTAGCATGTGGTGTGCTCCGCTAACCGAATTTAATAGGTATAAAGAATTAATACAGATTACTAACTTTTGGGCATCACTAAACGCATCTCATTAATATTTTTATTACTAATCTGCTTATTGAATTGAGGGCAAAAAATAATGTCAGTATAGTGCCAAAACATTGGCGCCCATTATCTAAAGCCCTGCAATGATATACAGCTTGTTGTTGTCAAAATAAAATTAACTTAAACAGTACATTTGATTTTCAGGAGGAAAATTAATCATTTCGATTAATTGACCAATCAGTAAAAATAGTCTATTGATTAATCCATAGAAAGATAGTCATTAGTGACAGCCCTACACAGAACACTCAACTGGTTGGTTGAAACAAAACCTTGGAATGGATTTGTACTTTCTGGACCTGAAATTTCCACCTCTGCTAAGGACTGTTTCCTCACTCTCCATATTTCTAACCTTTTTTGCCTTTTCCACGGACAGTTGCTGACGTCCACCATGCCATTATGTGCAATAGCTCTGCACGTTTACCTGTAGCCACTATGAGGAAATCTGCTATGTACTGTAGATAGGTCCCTGTTTTACCCATACTTATAAGTCTTCACACATGCTAAATGTCATCTCTGCAGCCCAGGTCCAACGCTGCTATAAGCCCACTAAGGTTTTGGGTCGAGACCCAGTAACACATGGCTGATAAAGTCACCAGCTTCCTCTGGCACACTGACTGCTACGGCAAGAGCAATTCCAGAAGTTGTTTGTTGGCATTAGAATCCTGGGGCAGGATAATATGCGATCTGAAGCAGATTCTGCAAACGCGGACACACATCGTGGCATTGCACAATGAGGGGACAGGCACAGAGGGCTGGGAAGGGTGGGGGGGGGGGGCAGTATTGCATATGTAACCAGACCCCGAGCATCAGATCACCATACGCCAAACACATGAAGGCTTCCAAACAATGGGACAATGCTTAGAGTCGTCATCACGCTCATAATATATAAACATTATTAATGACCCACGGGAATCGACAGTATGTATACAGAGCTGCTTAAGTACACATTGTATTGGGAGTGTCTTTCTTTCAGAAATCACAAAATGACTTACCATTGTATTGAAGACCTGAATACACTGCTACTAAGGTCAAGAACTGCCTTGTATTTTGAAGAAAAGCCTCTTCTTCTAATCCAGAACAGGGTCGCAGTGAGTCTGGAACCTATCCCAGGCAGCACAGGGCAGATGGTGGGTGTACACCCTGGACAGGATGCCAGCCCATCGCAGGGCACATACCCTACGGGCAGTTTAGAGATGCCATGCAGCCTAACTGCATGACTTTATAAATAGGGGCAGTGGGTTTCCTACTTGAAGTTGAATAACAGGGAAAAAAAGTTACACTTTTTTTGCAGATCCTGTTACCTACAGCAGTGTACATTTTTTTTGTGAGAAAGCAGGTCAGACAGTCCCTGGAGCCATCAGGGGTTAAGGGCCTCGCTCAAGGGCCCAAGAGTGATGTCACTCTGCCAACTGTAGGATTTGAACTGGAGACTTTTCCATCACCAACGTAGCACCCGATCCTGCAAAGTCACACACACAGCAGCCTGGGTTGCAGGGATTGGCTACAATAATGGAGAACTTTCGCATTCTACACCAGAGTAATAAAAGGCTATGGATAACAAGGAGAAGATGACAACAGGTGTCCTTAGCTGAAGTCAAAGCAGGTCAATGGAGGAATGGAGATCAGCGTGTTGCTGCTTCTGCTGGGAGGGTGACGTACTGGCCGGACGGCTGGCGTCCGACGCCAAAACGAGATTACTTCCTCACTTTTAAACAATCTGAAGGCTATACAAAAAACCCTTTTTAGTGGCTGCCCTCTACAGGACGGTGTTATGTCTCATTAAAATCCCCGAGTCGAATAATAATAATCGTTCAACAATGAGCAGTGACACAATACGTTTATGCACAGTTTAGAGGGAGTTTTAGGTCAAGATCACCTTCGCTAAGTTCGCCGCTGCCAGGTCCCAAAGGACGCATTTTCTAAAAATAAAACAACATAATTTCTTGGCTGAGGGGAAAAAGCTCTCATAATGAGTGCATTTAGCTTTGAGAGCACCGAGCTGCAGAACAGCTGCGCTGACATTAATTAATCAGCTTGTGTTTACGACTAAAGATGTGAGGTCCATTTTACATATATATGGTTGGTTCATTGGTTGTTTGGTGGGTAGGTACATAGGTAGGTAGAGAGGGAGGTAAATGACCTACAGAAAGATAGATAGACAGACTGACAGCCAGATGGAATCGTTTAGGGCAGTGTGTACCGATCCGGTCCTCGGGGACCCGCAGCTAGTCCATGTTTTTGCTCCCTCCCAGCTCAGCAAAAAATGTGGAGTGACTGGCAGGAGGTGGGGAGGGAGCAAAAATGTGGACCACCTGTGGAGTCACCGAGGACCAGGTTTGGGAAACATTGGTTTAGGGCCCGAGACAGAAATATCTGAGAAGAAATGCCATCGCAACTGCACACTGGACAAGAGGTTACAGAAGATGGATGGATGGTTTGATGGATGGATGGATGGATAAGTACTCGTGAACAACACAGAGAGAATATATGAAAAATGAAAAGAGAAATGACAATAAGTCATGGGCGTGTGCCTCAGGGAACAGACACCTTCACGGGGGGGGTGCATGACAAAAACAAGGGTCCTGATAAAATTTTACAACTGGAGAGACCACATCCTAAACATCCAGGGCAGCCAAATTCCTTTCCTGTCCATTTAAGTATGTGAAACTTTAGTGTGTTGAAGATAAAGGACCATTGTTATTCTTGACATTGGCAAAGGCTGGAGATTAATGGCCTCTATGACGCTGCCTGCGACGTCACTGCCATGTCCTGTTTGTGTGACCATGGGGAGAAGTTGGTGATAATCTGTCACGTGATCCACGCGGGTCAACAGTCGTGAAGAGAGCTGCTTGACTACACATTGACTGTACAGTGAGTCCCATTCTTTTAGAAATGGCAAAATTATGTAACATTTCATTCAAGGCCTGAATATTCTGCCAGTAAGTTCAAGAATTGCCTTCTTTTTTTATCCAGTACAGGGTGGCAGTACACAGTCTGGTGCCTAGGCAGGGGGACACCCTGAATGGAAGGACAGTCCATCACAGGACACGAGGCAGGGGGACACCCTGAATGGAAGGACAGTCCATCACAGGACACGAGGCAGGGGGACACCCTGAATGGAAGGACAGTCCATCACAGGACACGAGGCAGGGGGACACCCTGAACGGAAGGACAGTCCATCACAGGGCACGAGGCAGGGGGACACCCTGAACGGAAGGACAGTCCATCACAGGACACGAGGCAGGGGGACACCCTGGACGGAAGGTCAGTCCATCACAGGGCACGAGGCAGGGGGACACCCTGAATGGAAGGACAGTCCATCACAGGACACGAGGCAGGGGGACACCCTGAATGGAAGGTCAGTCCATCACAGGGCACGAGGCAGGGGGACACCCTGAATGGAAGGACAGTCCATCACAGGGCACGAGGCAGGGGGACACCCTGAATGGAAGGACAGTCCATCACAGGACACGAGGCAGGGGGACACCCTGAATGGAAGGACAGTCCATCACAGGGCACGAGGCAGGGGGACACCCTGAATGGAAGGACAGTCCATCACAGGGCACGAGGCAGGGGGACACCCTGAATGGAAGGACAGTCCATCACAGGGCACGAGGCAGGGGGACACCCTGAATGGAAGGACAGTCCATCACAGGGCACGAGGCAGGGGGACACCCTGGACGGAAGGTCAGTCCATCACAGGGCACGAGGCAGGGGGACACCCTGAATGGAAGGACAGTCCATCACAGGACACGAGGCAGGGGGACACCCTGAATGGAAGGACAGTCCATCACAGGGCACGAGGCAGGGGGACACCCTGAATGGAAGGACAGTCCATCACAGGGCACGAGGCAGGGGGACACCCTGAATGGAAGGACAGTCCATCACAGGGCACGAGGCAGGGGGACACCCTGAATGGAAGGACAGTCCATCACAGGGCACGAGGCAGGGGGACACCCTGAATGGAAGGACAGTCCATCACAGGACACGAGGCAGGGGGACACCCTGAATGGAAGGACAGTCCATCACAGGGCACGAGGCAGGGGGACACCCTGGACGGGAGGACAGTCCATCACAGGACACGAGGCAGGGGGACACCCTGAATGGAAGGACAGTCCATCACAGGGCACGAGGCAGGGGGACACCCTGGACGGGAGGACAGTCCATCACAGGACACGAGGCAGGGAGACACCCTGGACGGGAGGACAGTCCATCACAGGACACGAGGCAGGGGGACACCCTGGACGGAAGGCCAGTCCATCACAGGGCACGAGGCAGGGGGACACCCTGGACGGGAGGCCAGTCCATCACAGGGCACGAGGCAGGGAGACACCCTGGACGGGAGGACAGTCCATCACAGGGCACGAGGCAGGGAGACACCCTGGACGGGAGGCTCTGCACTAGAGCAGACAGCTGGATCTGAAGTGATGGCTTTTGGAAGACACCCTGTTCCCCCTCTCACAGATGCTGCATCTTAATAACAGACTGCAAAAGTGTGTAATTTCTGTAGCTCACTTGCAAAAGCAAAGCAGTAAATGTCACTGGGCGTTCGTGAAAGCAATTCAAGCTGTTGTTGTTGTTGTTTAAAGCTTGGACAGAAGCTGAGTGATTATTATAATGAATGATAAACAGATTTTATAAAAAGAAAACTGATGGGGAGTCCCTGAAGCGGGGCTAGTCAGAAACAAAATGTGTAATCATAATGGAAGATGACTAAAGGCATATACAGGGGCGGGGCCACAGAGGCACTCGCTCCAGCTGAAAGCTGATTGACCGACTGCCCTGTCATTCATCAATTCAAAACACATCATTGCTTCATAATAAGATGAGCTGCTCTATATGGATTATGCCCCTCTTATGCCTTCCAACCTCAATAAAAATAATCTAGAATCACCCCTGAAAACCTGTGCTTCTTAATACCAGACATAAGGACAAACAAGTGTATGACTGTGTCATGTTTCACAATAGAATAGTGATACTTTATTAACCCCCGTGAGGAAATTCTCTTCACTTTGCCCCATTGTGCTTCCCACGACACACCCAGACAGGGGAGCGTAAGCTTGGGATCCCAGTGAAGAGGCGGCCACTGTCTGGTGCCTAGGGAGCTGGGGGTTAAGGGCCTTGCTTAAGGCCCTTGGACATGTGTCTGTTTCGCTAAGGCCGGGCTTGAGCTGGTGACCTTCTGATCACAGACACAGAGGGTTAGCCTGTTGAGCCACACATCGCCCCTACCTCAACCTCTCAGCGATTCACGCTGTACACAGAAGATGACAGATCCCCTTTACCATTCCAACAAGCACCAGAGCAAAATAAAAGGTCAAGGTTAGCATGTTTAGCTGGCAGGCTAATTAGCATAGGGCAAACAGAGTGGAACATTAAACCCAACATAACCAGGTCTGGGCCAGGAGTCGGCGCTTACTTTTCAACAGCATTTCAAAACCCGGCATCTGATTTTATCTCAATAAATAAGTTTCTTTCCTTCTTTTGTCTAAAACACAACCCAAACACTGTAAAATACAGCTTATGTAAACAACTCATTTTGACCATTATGTGTATTGTGTCACCTTAGTCTGACATTTTATGTAAGCAACAGTTCATGTGACATTTTTTGAGAATGCAGCTCAGACAGTCCTTTAGTTTGGGGTTAAGGGCCTTGGTCAGGGGCCCAACAGTGAGACCACTCTGGTGAGAGGGATTTGAACTAACAACCTTCCAATGAGAGTCACAGAACTACTCCGCACCTCACCTGGCTGTCACCATCAGGCCTTTCCACTCAAAGCTGGTGGTCAGTATCGCAGACAGCTTCGCCCGGTAACCGGCGCTGCCAGTGGCCAGCAAACCAGGGAAAAGCCCTCTGTTTGCTTTGGATTAGCGAGCACATCGGCCATTTTGAAAGCAAGCAATCGGGATTCGGGCGAGGGGGGTGGGGGCCCTCATCAAAGTGACAGAGGGAGGGGGGAAATTTAATTAGGGGAGTGGTGAGCGAGCGGCCAGCACACTCTTTGTGTCAGCGCGCCTGCAAGCTGCTGAAAGACAAGGGCTGCTGCCCCCCCCCCCCCCAAGCTGTCAAACTGACACTCCATTGCACCAACAATGCTTTCAGAGCCGAGGGGTGAGATGGGACTCCTTCCACTGCCTGAAAGGACCTTCCAAACTCGCATGTGACTCGTCTCCAGGTGGGCGGGTGGGGGGGGGGCTTTGATCACCCGTAAACATGTGCTACTGTACCGGCACATCATGTCTCAAATTTCTTTCCAGTCTGCAGTCCAAATGGCAGACAATTGCAGTAGCATGCAAAATGTATGCAGGTGGGACAGACACCCTGGAGACCAGTTCACCTGCGGGACCTTTTATTCACATGCAAACTCAATCATTCAAAGAGAACCAGAAGCCAAGATAATTAACACCTCCTGCAAAGAGGATTTCAAATTCATTTAGGAAGTTAAGATCTTTTCAAAAGGGTTTTTTACAGCACAGCTGAGGCACAGCAACTACCCAGGGTGTATAAACACGGAAGTTAACAATGATGGCACAATTAGATTCTTGCCTCCTCCCCTGCAGTAAGTTGTGGTGCAGGGTGGGGCCATGGTACTGTACATGCTCACCCTCGCTGGTCACGGCTGTGGTCTCCTTGGCCAAAAAGCAGCTCAGGAGGAAAGAGACACCCATTAAAAATTCAAGGACAAAAAGCGAGAAATCACCACAAATTGACAAATTTCCCATAATTCCTCAACTTGTGTACCGTAAAGGCCCATGTAAAGGCCAAAGTATTGCTGCTTGTAGTAAAAATGCAGAGAAATGCAGAGGACTTAACACAGTGGGGGCGTTGTGGGGCTCAGGGGGTTAAGCCTTTGTGCCTGTGATCAGAAGGCCAGCAGCTCAAGTCCTGACCTCAGCAGAACAGTCACATGTCCATTAGGTCCTTGACCGAGGCCCTTAGCCCCTGACACTCTCCAGACACACTGGACAAGCGACTGACCTGACATTCAGACCTCAAGCTTCTGCCTAAGCTGTGTACACATGGGTGTGTGTCTCAAAGGAGGGCAAGGTGGGGGTGTGAGATGAAGCACGCCAGCATGCCTCTAATCTCGGCAGATAAAGCACCATTACAGTTAAAGAGATCCTCCTACTGGAGAGGACAGACTGACAATGCTGAACAGCATCAGGTTCTCCAGGATTCTGAAGTCCTTGAAGTATCCCTGACCTCCAACATCATCACCACTCAGGCGGAGGAAGCAAAGGCTCTGAGAGCAGACTTGGCAGCGATCTGGCCACCACAAAGTCAGCACCAGAGACATGTGCTTCTTCTGTGTCCAACCACACAGTGAAGGTCACACGAGCAAAGTTAATACCCAACATATTTTACAGTCATACTATCCAATGACAGAGGAGCACATGAAAAACATTTTTTTTTTTAGCACTGTGGCATTCTGGGTATGCATATCACTGGTGCCAGATGATGCTTCTCTTCTGCGCTGTGGGGCTCAGCGGAAATCCTGCCCTCGCAAACACTGACAGGTTTACATTAGCTAACCTCAATGCCTCCAGGAAGCTGAGAGCCCAGTATTGCGATCGCACACACCAGGCCACAAAATGAGGCCTCTTTATTTTTCTTATTGCTATTAATAAATCAGATAAAAAATAACTGGGGAGGTATGATGCAGTCTTTTGCTTTTCATTTAATGCTTGATCGTAATATCAGTACATCTTTCATTACATGAGAACAGCTGGCTCAGCGAGCCAGACGTCACCAGTGATGTCATCAGGAAGAGAGGACACACCTCATCCCACTGATCCTCCACTGGATAACTTTGGGTGACGTTCTTCCTGACAGGTATGTCATGTTTTAGGATGAGACAGTGGAAACAGTCAGAGAGGATTTCATTTTTTGTGATTTTACATAAATTCTTGTTAGACATGGTTAAGAATGGTACAATATTTTTGTTCAAGAGGTCAGAATCTAAAAATTGCATCTCATCATGAAAAAAGACCAGGAGAGTTTGTTGGGGAAAGACAAGCAGCGTCCGCAGAGTCGTGTAGTATTAAGCTTGTTAAAAGCGGCGTTAGATCGATGACACGGCGTGGTTGGGGGGGCTGAAAGTGAGGGGGGGCAGCTGGGGAAGGGCTGGGTGAGGACAGCGGAGAGGCCATTAAGCTGAAGATTAATGCTAAACGATCCTTTAGGAGGGATGAGGAGCGAGCGACACCTGGCACAGCTTCTGTCCACTCCTGGCACAAAAACGAGAACAAAAAAAAAAATATAGAACAGAACGTACCGTCTGCTAAACCTGCGGATCGCCCAAGAGCGGAAACGATGCGCTCAGGAACTGGTTCGTTGTTTCTGGGGGTCCACTTAAATGGGCACTTCTGGGCCCCCATGTCTCTAGTGTTGTGACTGTGTCGCTAATAGGTGGCCCCCAAATCTCATGGGCCTCGTGTAAATATGTGGTTTGCGAGAAAATATCTGAACACATAACCAGTAAGGAGGCGGCCTCTACGGCAGCGGTAGGGAGGCGGCCTCTAAGGCGGCAAGGAGGCGGCTTCTAAGGCGGTGACGAGGTGGCCTCTAAGGCGGTGGTAAGGAGGCGGCCTCTAAGGCGGCGAGGAGGTGGCCTCTAAGGCAGCGAGGAGGCGGCCTCTAAGGCGGCGGCTTCTAAGGCGGTGACGAGGTGGCCCCTAAGGCGGTGGTAAGGAGGCGGCCTCTAAGGCGGCGAGGAGGCGGCCTCTAAGGCGGCGAGGAGGCGGCCTCTAAGGCGGCGGCTTCTAAGGCGGTGACGAGGTGGCCTCTAAGGCGGTGGTAAGGAGGCGGCCTCTAAGGCGGCGATAAGGAGGCGGCCTCTAAGGCAAGGGTAAGGTAGACTCCGTCTGCAATGACCTAACGAGTCACAGTCCTCCACTAACGTTGAGGACATTGCTCATTACTCTTAATCACAACGCCCTCACCTACTGGGGAGGAGCTCTGCCCTCAGCCATATGCTGAACAGATGGTAAAATGTGCCTCATTACTCTAATATTATATACTGCATATATGTCATTTTTAGCAAATAACTATATAGCAATTATATACACGCACTGGTTCAATTGAAATTAGGATCAAAGGTACTTCTCTTGGGTCATGAACCAGCAACCTTCAGGTGATCAGTCCTTAACCACTATGCCACCTGAGACCTGTTGTTATGCAGCTTTTAAAGTCCCACAAGGAATGGCTGGAATGAGTTCTGATTACATTGATGGTGGTACCGAGTGCTGGATTTGTGTCAGCACCATAACGGTCCGTGCCCGGACACTATGCCTAGCGCCTGCTCCCTCGCCTGTCCTCCTCCACAACCCGGGACTCCCCCTGGGCCTCTGACGCTGATCTCAGAGCAGTTTAAGCGTGCCCTTGGTTCCCTCCTTCAGGAAAGGTGACTGGGTGATCTCAGCCAGCCCCAGCACTGCTAATAGGCACCGTCACGGAAACAAAACAGAGGAAAACCCAGCAGCCGGGAGACAGCTACACGTTGCGGGAGGCATTCTCGTGTTCTTCACCCCCCCCCCCCACACCTATATAATTTTCAACAGAAGACCCCCCTCGAATTGCCCTGCAGTAATTATCGGAATGAACAGTCACGCTGACACACACATGCAAATGCCGCATTAATAATTAAAACTTTTCGCAGCATGAAGCTCAGCATGCGACAGACCTGTGTGGAGAGTAGGCGGTGCCAATGCCAGGGAAGGTGGTGATCAGTGCCCCCCCCCCCTCAAAAAAAAGCCAAAAAATCAACAGACCAATGACCTCCAGCACTATACCAGGTTTATTCAAATTTACTGTCCAAATCAATGCACAACTGAGGGCCATTTGGGGTCAGACATCAGTATTATTACCCTTGGAGCGGTTTTTGGGGTTAAGTCCCTTGCTAGCCTCAAGATTTGAACCTATGACATTCTGGACATGAGCACAGATCCAGAGCCCACTGAGTTATACTCCACCCAGCACAGTGGGAGTAACTGCCAGTGCTCCAGGGCAGTGAAGGCCAGTGCAAAAGCAGAACAAAGAGAGGCAGGAACTGGACTCGCCTGAAAAGGACAGGCTTCCATGTTTTATGGAAATGCCGGCAGCTTGCTTTGGAGTTCCGACTCGCATCCGTAATGTGTTCTGCATTTCACAGACATGTCTGATCATGCCGGGACGTTTGATTTTGTAATTGCAGTCACCCAGACACTGCTGCTTCCTCGGTGACGTGCTCTCCGCATTCGAAGCGGACCGTCGCCACGGTTACCCTTCTGTCCCGCTGACAGGACCCCGTCGGGAAAATAATAAGGGCTGTCGCACAAGGGGAGGAAGACGGCGGCATTAGCTTAGCGCCGAGTCACGCCCGTCTTTGCTTTAAAGCCCCAGACGGTACATTCAGTACGTTTACTAAGAGCTTTACCCCTGCAGGAGGTGCTGGAGGGGCCATAACAGCAACCTAAGAGGGAACAGAGGCAGACACAGCAAGCTAAGATTGAACAGAGGCAGACACAGCAAGCTAAGAGGGAACAGAGGCAGACACAGCAAGCTAAGAGGGAACAGAGGCAGACACAGCAAGCTAAGAGGCAACAGAGGCAGACACAGCAAGCTAAGAGGGAACAGAGGCAGACACAGCAAGCTAAGAGGGAACAGAGGCAGACACAGCAAGCTAAGAGGGAACAGAGGCAGACACAGCAACCGAAAAGATATTTCAGCCCACATTTACTCATCCTCAGCTCACAGTGCTGGGAAAATGGGGCACTGGGGGCAAATTGAAGAAACAACAGGCGTAATTAACCATAGAACATGGCTACGACTCAGAAACCGCATTTACTGACGCAACGGAATCTTCATGGGAGCTTTGGAGTTTGGAGATAACAAGCAAGGGAGACCAGCAATACACAGAATACCCATAATCCCCTGCTGCTAATGAATACACCACAAGCATTCTGATACATCAGCAGGGAGCTAATATCTCAGGACATGGCAACCGCATCTACTAACCCAACAACGGGGACCAGAAGATGGTTCTGGAATATTATTTGCACTTAGATCATTTCATCTTCGCTACAGAGAGGGGTCTAGATCGATGGTCTTGTTGACTGAAAGACACATCACAGTGGTAACACTTACATTAAAAACCTATCCCCAGTCAAATATCCCTGGCGTCCTGATCTGCTCACGCACCTACATTTTAGAGTAGTTCCTGAAGACATCGTGACTTGTGTCTGAGTTACGATGGACAAGCCGCAAAGCTGACTAGTCAAATGTTTGGTGTCACCAAAGGTGCTCAACACTCACATAAATTTGCATACATTTGCATGTGAAGCCAAACCATGACTTTGGCACCAGTGTGAGTGTTTTTTAGGAAAATGAGATCCTGCAGATAGACATCAGGCCACCACAGGGTCAAACCGGTGCTTTGAGACAGGCAGCCTTCCGTTATCGTAACCGGCACCAGCTCTCCTACATGCCTCCCCACAGCGGGAGGCCACATGCCCAGGGTCATTCTGACCTCTGACCTGACACTGCCAGCTGCTCTAATTTCATGTTTTTTAAACGGATGAAATCCGCTACAATTCCATCCATCCATCTTTCAGCTGCTTATCCTGGTCAGTGCCATTGGGAGCCAATCCCAGGAAGTACAGAACACAGGACGTGCAAACTCTACCCCTAACCTGACTAGCTGACTTCATTTTGCTCTGTAAGACTTCCAGACTAGGGAGATATCATTTTGATTTTAGCCTCATTAATTGCATTAATTTAGTAAAGTCTGTTATTTTATTTCTAGCCATGTATAATCGGGGGGGTGGGGGGGGTTAGTGGCTGGTTAACTCAGACCAGACACCACTATACCAATTCGCTGGACTTAATCTCTTAGGATTACCGCGTTACCAAGAGCAAATTTTCAAGATAGCAGGCTAACAGTGAACAAAAGCATCAACGGCACTGGTTGTGCGAACAGCCAGGCGCGGGGGTGAAGTGACGACGGCTCCCCAGGCAACCAAGGAAGCCGTTCCCCAGTCCAGGAGGACAAAGCACCCCCTGTCACACTGACAATACCATCTAGCGACTTAAAAGAGAACCAGGGCGACCATGTGATGCATCGACACAACACAGCAAACACATCACCGATCTCAGTGGGCAAAAACAAAGCAGAAACAGCTTGTTACGGCTTTCCATGTTCAAATCTTCTTTCAAATAAGTCATAGTAATACATCATTTAAAAGTAACCCGACCACTGTTTGCAGAAGGTGAAGAGTTTCTTGCTTGGGATTAAGAATTGTTTCAGCTGCAGAATATCACCCAGGTAACACCAGTTTCTACAACAGATTTCCCAAACCAGTGCGACCAGTTGAAAACCCAGATGATAAAGGTTGACGGTAAATTGGTATGAGTCATCAGAGTCCATCTTAACCTTCAGCGAATTCCTCAAGTACATTATTTTCTGGGAAGACCTCAACAGGCTCTTCATCAATTATCCCTTGACCATGGCCTTGTATTCTTGTACTTGTCTAGTTGCAACCTAGTGTTTGATGTGAACAGCTCTCCTGTTAGGTTCTTGCTATATTTACTGCATATTGTATAGCTAACCTGCACTTGTTACCAGTCACTCATTGGAACCTCAGTTTAGATGCACTTTAGCCCAGTTGGCTCTTGGACAGCTGTACACTTGTGACTGTATTATTCCCCTGCCTTGTACGCCACTTTGGACAAATGCATCTGCTAAATAAATCAATAAATATGAGTGTAAATACAAGTAGAGAGTTTTCACTAAAATAGGAAATAGTAGAAGTTTTGGTATACAATTATTCGTCATACCATGCATGTATGTGTAATGGGGTGAGCGTGCTTTTCGAATGCAGAGGTTTTGTTGATAGCTCTCTGCATCACCTACCTGTGAATAAACAGAGAATTTCCATATTTGCGCATTATTTCCCGCATTAATGAGCCCAACGCTGCTGTCAAGCAGTCATCCTCTCACCAGGAATCGGGTTCTGTTACACCCTGGGAATAAGCAGCATGGGTGTGATATTCCCATCTTCCGGAGAATTCCCCTTTGCGGGCCGACAGATTGTAGGGATAACAGCAACGAGTATAAGCATTAATGCTCTCGGGAGCAGATCTGGCTGGGAGGATGACGGGCGAAAGAGAAAAAGCCTTCAAACAGAATATCTATCAGAGTGGCAGCCTATCTGTCCTGGTTTTTCCGCGTCTTTTTCCGTGGATTTTAGGGACATTTATTTATCTTCACTCCGCTATCAGTCTCCGTTTGGAATTTTCCATCGAGTCATCAGATTTAAACACATTTCAGATTTAAACAGATACACATGCAGGATAATTTATAAGAGATGTGTTATTTGCGGGGAGAAAACACAAACTTACGCTGGTGTTTACCGTTTTCCGTATGTCTACATTGTGCTGGTTTTAAGTAACAGGCCACATCAGAGGCCACGGCACACTGTGACTTCTTCGCCTCTCACCATACTGTTATGAGCTCACTCTGTGATTCCCACGGTTTATTTACCACTCGGCAAATAAAAGTAGATGGGAAACAACATCTCAGAGGGTTCGTTCATCAGACATCTTCCATTCCAACCCTTGAATCGTGACCTTCTGATCATGGGCACAGAGCTGGCGGCCCCAATCCAGTGCATTGTCCCAAAGACCATCAACCATCACAGCCAAACGTCAAGGTACCCTGGACCTTTCCTAAACAAAGGTATACCCACATTTAGCCAGACAGAGACTTCTCTGCGCCCAGGGTCAACTATCTGAAGACTTTTGGGCTGCAATTACAGTCACTAGAAAGGCATCTACAAGACACAACATCCTCTGATGACAGGGTCATGAAGAGCAGATGAAGAACCAAAAAGTGGACTCAAACAGCAGAAAATCCCCAAAAAACTCAAACTATTCAAGCTATTCTCAAACTATTCAAGACAGTCACTGATCAGTAAACAGCTACCAAACTCTGAGATGAGCCAAGATGGAGAATAGTCACATGTTTCCATTGTCCAATCACAGACAGTTTCCAACTGGTCTTCAGCACCACTGAGAAAATCACAGAAGCCACATCTACTAACCTCTACCAACTGCACCAACACTGCCAAGCCAAGGAGGGTCAACTGGACAAACAACACTGCTGGAGAATTAACATAATGACCAAATCATCATGTGTTGTTATGTATGTAAAAATTTCCATGCATCATGGATAACTCAAGCATCCTTGATGTTGATGTGAACATATTCAGATTCTTTTCATACAATTCCAAGTCAAATTCATATGCAGTTGACCAAATATTTGCGATTGCAGTTTGTGATTGCAAATAATTTTTCAATTTTTTTTTTTCTTCAAACTGAAAACTCAAGATTTCACTCGTGTCGCTGGTTCGGATGATATGGGTGCAGCCACAGTGACTCAGCCTTTATCCATATTCAGCTATCTGCAAATAATTGCATGTAATACAACTAGTTTTGCAGGGATAGCTTGATATTCAAAAACAAACAAAGCAACCAGCAGTCAAAACATAAACCTGCCTCATTGAAATTCACTTCAGCTGGGCTGCCAGCTTCCGCTGTTCCATCAGCCACCAGCGGGGGCGATGTCTCTGATTGGGAGAAGAAGGGCAAGATGGCCGCCTGGTGCTCAAAGCCCCGTTACGTGCATAATCCCTTCGGGGGGGGTGCTGTACAGATCAAAGGCTCCCATCAAAGACATTGATTGGGAGATCAAATCGGCAGGACGGTCACAGTAAGGGGCGGCAGCTTTGATACACACTGAACTAAATCCGTCACCCCCCCCTCCCCACCCCGGCCGAGGTATAAATGGGCTCTAGGCACTCAAGATCGGTCCAATGGCGGGGTGCACAGTGCCCATGCCCAAGGTTACGCAGCAAACGCAAAGACACACACACACGGCCGCACGCACACGCACACGCACACACTTTTTACTTACTGCACAAACACACACAGAAAGCATGTGAAAGGAAGACATAATCTCCCCCTTTCTTCATGGGCATCCACGCATGCGGTGACCGGAAAGGCAGTTCCCTACACTCACACTGTGCCAGTGACGAGCCGTTACGCAGCCGAGGAGCTGGACCGCTAAAGGTTCCAGATGAACCCTAAACCAGTCTGCCCGCTTCATTCAGACCCTGATAAGCTCAAGCCCTGATAGCACAAAGCCACCAATTATAAAGTGTGTGTGTGCGCGTGTGTGTATGTGTGCGTGTGCGAGCGGGTTTACCTATCCTTATGGGGACATAATGTCCCCATAACGTGATAAATATCCGTTTTTTTTCCCTTATGGGGACCGGTTTCCTGGTCCCCATAAGGGAAAACTCTATTTTATAAAAATCGGTGACTGCTATGAAAAAACTAAAAATGCAAAAACTCTTGTATTTTGTTAGGTTACTTATGGTTATGGTTAGGGCAGGGTAGGGGTTAAGGTTGTCATAGTTAGCGTTAGCATTTTTCCCATTGAAATGAATGAGCGGTCCCCATAAGGATATGTTTACCCTACATGTGCGTGTGTGTGTATGTGTGTGTGTGTGCGTGTGTGGCCGTTCCCCACTTTGCCCGACCCACTGCACAGAAACAATCAACAGCTGATCCTCAGAAGACCGTCCACCTGTACAATATTAATAAGCTTGGTTTTTGAAGCCCGAACACATGGACTAAGTGTAAATTGTCTAAGTCCCTGCCAGCCCATCGTTTTACTGATGATTATTCAGACATGACCTCCTGTCCATAAGGGTGATAAGAGTCAGCAGACTGAGCAGAGCATCAGGCTTCATCCTTATGGAAAATGACAGACGCAGGGCTGGATATTCAAACCAGACGGCCGCAGGAGCAGCGACGGCAAAGGAAAGGAATGGAGTCGTTTGTCATTTTAGGAAAATCAACGCCGGCACAAACAGGTAGGACTGGGAACTGAACAGCAGCTCGAACACGAGTGCTTATGCTCCCCCCAGTGCTTACGCAGTGCCGCGACCCCAAACTCCACCGGTGTCATGGCACCAGCAGGCTAACCAGGTTAGGAGCGTGTGAGCCAGACTCCTGGTCCTGGTTTTCGCCAGTTATTCCTGCCAGATCTTCCCAGGTGATTCAAAGCAGCCCAGAGCCAGGTCAGCGTCCCCCCCCCCCCCCCCCCAAAACAAATTGTCCCGCTGCACAGAGATGCACCCCCGCCCCCCGCCACCGCGTGTGTGTGGGGGGGGGAGGTGTCTTACCAGGTGTGCGCCACAGTGAAGCGCCGCCGCTGCCGCACGCTCTTGTTCACCATCATCTTCCGGAAGAGCCGTGGTGAGGTGCGGGGGGAGCCGCTTTGAGTGCCGGCCACCGGGGGGGGCTCCAGCTCCAGCCGTACGCACTCCCCCCATGTGAACTCCACACCGGCCGGCTCCGCGCCCGACATGCTGCCGTCCCGGGGGGGGAGGTAAGGGGGGCGACTCTGAAGGCTCCGGCTGGGGGTGGGGTGAGGGGGGGCGCTATATCATAAAGAGGAGCAGGGGGAGAGGGCGATCCCTGCTGAGCCAGCTGTATCTGCCACACCCCCTCGGTGTCCCAGCTTTCTGCTGCACGGCGTTCCCTCACATGGGTCTTCCGAAAGACTCCTGCTGGGACGACGACTAGAGGGAAGGCACGGAAACACCCGGAAAGGATGACTGCTAGAGCGCCACCCCTGCCTCCTATCCGCTCTCTCCCTCTCTCTCTCTCTCTCTCTCTCTCTCTCCCCCCGTCTTCCTCTGTGTCAGCAGCTTTCCGCCGTGTCCGTGAAGTACACACCAGCACGCGCTGAATCCATTGAGTTCCTGGAACCACCCTTATAAAATATTCATCTGGGTCTCTGACAGACGCGTTCCCTTCGTCCAGCCACTCTCGCTCTCTCTCTGACCCCTCTTCTGCAGTCACAAGCACAGCCTCGCAGGAGCAGCCGAGCCCACTGTTCATTGAGAATAAACATTTCTGAAGTCCGCACATTCAGACAGCGGCGTGGAGGCCCCGCCCCCTCCGCACTCTGATTGGCCGCCAGCCTTTTTGACGACAGCCAGGAATGATTTGTCGGGTCTTTAGGTGACTGTGGATTTGCAGCTGAATGCTGACCTTTAGTATCTCACTGTCATTCAAGTCACAGATTTTTTTTTTTGTTAAATATCACACTGGAAGGAGATGATATTTACAACACGCAGAGAGGAGTCTTGAGCTGTGGTGTGTTTCCCTTTGGAGGGACATCCTTCATTTCCACAGAGACGTCATGGAGTAAAAATAAGGGGGTAAAATTTCAAATAAAAAAGCAAGTCTGTGACTTTTTATTTGTGACAGCTACATAAAAGCCTCAGTTTATGGACCTTAAAAGTCCAGATGATTCTAGAATCATAAACCAGCGGCTGCCCACAACAAACCAAAAAAGAGAGAGTGTATCTGCTTAAGCCATACAAACTGAGAATGGCTTCCACACGCTGACGCTGGTCCGGGCTCCGAGGGCAACCCAGCCGTCTGGCACGCCGGCATCAGCGACGTACAGTAACGGAGGCAATTATTTCACGAGCTGCCACAGATTACACTAATCTCTGCTACCGTCCTTGCCATGGCAACAGCCACCAGCGTTTCCCCCAGCGACCTCCATGGGATTTCTGTGAGTGACCTTGAGATGGGGGGGGGGCGGGGGGGCAGATCGCTGACCACACTAGGGGGCAAAACCAACCCCATGACACCGCAGTGCCTGTCCTGTTCAATCGGCACAGACATGTACGATGCGTCACTGTTTTGTGGTACAACAGGCGCTCGGCCTGTGCTCGGCCTGTGCTCGGCCTGTGCTCGGCCTGTGCTTGGGCATAAGACATACACAGAGGTTTTTAAACGGAAAAACTTTCTGGCAGTTTCCCTGCAGATACTGCACACAAGGCACCTCAAAGCATTTTTCCCCTCCGAGTCCAGGGCGAGAGTCCATGTCTCCTGGCACTGAGCTGATATTAGCGCTCCCGAAACCATGTGCCCTTGTGGCACGATGACGTTCCGTCGAGCCACGCGTGAGTGTCCAGAGGCACCGGGTGACATTGAACTTCAACTCCAAAAGACAAGCATGCGACAAAGACAGGCACGTGAAAAAGACGGGAATACAGGAAGATGTATGCATTTAAAAACAGGCCAGTTGGAAGGGAGGCTAATTTGAATGCATGCACATTGGAAGATGGCCGCAGTGAAATACAGGCACACTAGAATTCGGGCGCAATGAAAGACGGGCACATTTCAATACGGGCACATGGAGAGATGGGCTAATTTAAAAACAGACACACTGAAAGACAGCCACACTGAAAGGCAGACGTATTGAAGGACAAGCACAATGAAAGACAGGCATATTGAAATACAGGCATGCAGAGAGATGGGCACACAGGAAATGCAGGGCTAATTTTAAAATTTTAAAGAAGGGCTGATTTAAAGACGGGCACATTGGAAGACGGCCCCACTGAAACGCAGGCTAATTTAAAAACGGTCACATTGGAAGACAGCCACACTGAAACACAGGCTAATTTAATGACCGGCACATTGAGAGATGGGCATGCAGGAAGAAGGGCTAACTTAAACACGGACACATTGAAGGACGTTCACACAGAAAGACAGGCAAGCAGAAAGACACCTTAGTCCTGGTTTTTGTGCTTGAACTCCTTAAGGAGGGAAGTGACTTGAGAATGACAGGTTGACAACATTACAATGCAGCAGGATTGTTGTGAGTTCAGTTTAGACCCAAAGGCAATGAATACAACTGTGTTGGCATCCACGTCGTCTAGGCCTGAGTAGCTTCTTGCTTACATATTCAGGGCTGTCGGACACAGAGAGGTTTCTTGCTCTGTTGTGTAATGCTTAATGAGTACATATACATCACGCTTATGACAGGAATATCTCTGACAGAATAAGTGATATAGGAAGTAGGTTGGGTCTATCTGAAAAGCAGCTGAAAGCCTCACCTTAATGAATGCAGTGTGGTGAGAATGTTTCAGGTTCACCATACGAGAGTCTGACCAAAGAGGCCACAAAACAAACCGCAAGTCTGACCAAAGAGGCCACAAAACAAACCGCAAGCCTGACCAAAGAGGACACAAAACAAACCGCAAGTCTGACCAAAGAGGCCACAAAACAAACCGCAAGTCTGACCAAAGAGGACACAAAACAAACCGCAAGTCTGACCAAAGAGGCCACAAAACAAACCGCAAGCCTGACCAAACACAACATGTGACATTGTGAAGGTCGGGGCTTCTGGGGTCCTGGGCCATTTCCAAAAGTAGAATACAAGACAAATGATTTGGAAGTTTGGTGTACAGCTGGAGCCACTGGGAGTCCGCATGGAAATGCAAATAAAAAAAACAGTTCTAGCTTCCATGTGACGTAATGGTGTCCTACATACTGAAAAACAATTATGCTCCAAAAATACAGCTGTCTGCTAGCCTCTAGCTTGGGGACAATGTAGAAAATCCATCATTCCTGGGCCAAAAATAAGATGAAAAAGGGAGAGAAGGAAGGCATGAATATTACATGAAGGTAATACTGCTGTGTACCACTCTGAAGAAAATCCTGCAATTAAAAATATAAGCAGGAGTTTCGGGTAAAACAAAGAAGAGAAGAGGAAGGAGAGAAAAGGAGAGGAGACGGAATAGGAGGGCAAAGAGGAGAGGGGGCAGTATAAGAACAGGAGAGCAGGTCGGGACAGGAGAAGAGGACAGGAAATAGGAGAGGAATGGGGACAAGGGAATAAACAGGAGAGGAGAGGAGAGGAGAGGAGAGGAAAGGTAGACAGGAAATAGGAGAGGAGAGGGGACAAGGGAATAAACAGGAGAGGAGAGGAGAGGTAGACAGGAAATAGGAGAGGAGAGGGGACAAGGGATTAAAGAGGAGAAGAGAGGAGAGGAAAGGAGAGGAGGACAGGAAATAGGAGAGGATGCTGAAGGGAGGAATGCACCGGTGTTTCAGGTGCCTGAGATGCTTACTGATGCAAGATCTTGACTGCAGGGAGGAGAAGCCGAGCACAGACACATTGAAGACGCCATTAAGGAGCAACGAGGCAGACGCCGGGAATGAATCATGGGTAATTACTGAATAATTACCGAAAACAGCCACGCTTTTGAATTGGATTAGAACACAGATGGGAAGATATTATTAATTTTTATAGAAGCAAAGAGTGTTGATGTTTACAAGTATGGTACAGCCCCATGTACTAAGAGGGAAATAAAAGATACAAGAAGATGTAGTATCTCTTACACAAACACACTAGACTGAAGAGTTTTAAATAAAGCAATAAAATCAAGCAAGACGTTTTATTTACAATTTAATTAAATACAGAGCACTCTTAAATAATAATTCCATATAGCTCCTAAGCTTCTGAATTCAAAGGTCGTTTTATCAATAACAGCACCCCCTTCTGGCCATCACTGAAATATCTAGAAGTTATTGACTGACAACATGCACTGTTTATTTGTCATTGAGATATTTCACATGACACAAAGACCAAAGATCGTCACAAAAAACAGCAATAGACGTAATCAGCCATTCCATCCAGGGAGAGAAGCCGGGGTGACCGGATCTACCTCGGAGAGGGCCTTGGAATGGCCTGCTCCTACTCAACCCATCCACGACCCCCCACCAGCCGTCCATCTACCCGTCACGGACCCAATAAATATGACCTACTCCGCAAATTATAAGATCCAAAAAAGCACCATAATCATATGAGCTGAACTCTGAAATACTAAGAAACAAATAAAGAGAATGAAAGAATTGATATTTATTTTGTAATATTTGCATTTTTGTTTTAACTATAAACACACCATTTTGTGAGGTTTACAATAAACACCAAAATTTAACTGATTAAACAACGAGGTAAGTCAACAATGTAATTACTACAACAAATCGACATTTGGGTTGCAGCCATGAAAGAAGTAGAACATGACAGACATTGGAGAGGCATGCAAACAGAGCCTGTTATTATACAGGACACTGTATATAGGCACTGATCCCGTGACACCGTCCAATCTATTCACTTCCACTTTCGGAACTTCCCACACAGGAAGCCTGACCTTACGCGGTTCAGAGGCCGGGCTACATCAGAGCGCTAAGCCAGTGTTTCCTAATCCAGTCCTCGGGGCCCCACAGACAGTCCACATAAATGTTCGGAGGGAGCAAAAACATGGACCGACTGCTGGTCCCCGAGGACCGGATTGGGAAACACTGCGCTAAGGGAATCACTTGCTTAGTCCTTGTCATTTAGTAGCTGTATTTCATTATAAGCCACAATGCCTGGGGGCCAGCAACAGGTGTTTAAGGGAGTAATAATCAAACAAAAGCCTCGCCGTGACAACCAACCCGGTGATCCGAAACAAACATGTGACTGAGAGCGACACACCCATTTATGTGTTAATTTATAGAGCAACCAACCTTTTAGGTTTAGTTTTAATCTTTTATAACAACATCCAATTTCAGCACTAAAATTCATTTAATATATTACCATACACCACTTTGCTCAAGTGCAACAAGGACTACCTCAAGAAAAAAAAAAACAAATTCAAAATTAACCCAGAAATCCATCTGTATTTCATGGTCGACTTACAGTCACTCACAGATACACGCAAAAATAACATCATCAGCACTAAGCTTTCCGTTAAAGTCATCAAACTAAACCAAGTATGTCCTACAAGCTAAATAAACAAGCGATGTTAACCTACTTCATAGTATTTTAATTTTTGAACCTTTAATGGGGCAGTTCTCCCCTAACTTAACTGGATCATAATTTCCAGTAAGAGACATTGTTGAATTTTTCAAAGGTATTTTTCTGGCGCTTTAATCACCGTTCACTCCCATTATATTACATAGAAGCTGACATTTCTACAGCCGATATCTCCAAAACTAAGCAACTCCCAGATGGACAGACAGCACTAAAGCCCCACTAAAACATATCTGCTTTTGTTTTGCCGTGCGCTGCCCCTTTAAAATGTTGACAGAGGGCTGAAGCCACGCGTTATTTTAGCTGCAAATGTCTTTGCTGTGATACAGATCCACTCTCAGACTTTAATTCAGCATATCCTCTCAACAAAGAACCTCCTGGCCCCTGTGAACATGGACTCACTTACGAATCTGACGGGTTACACTTCAACTGGGCTCTTGTGCTTCTTTTCATACATGCAAGAGACCTCTAGGGGGCAGTATTGACAAGCATGACACTGCTATGAGAAGCCTGCTGCTTCTTACGCACCTCCTAGCTGCATCGTACCTCCTGACAGAGTTCTGTCTCAGGTAAAAAGTGCCGACAGGCTGCATCTCAGTCTCGCCCAAGGGGCTTCTCCAAGGAATCCCTGCATTATCGTTCATTTAGCTTGCAGCATCACGTTCCTCAGTAAACGTTCTGTCAACCGTGACAGTTCCTTTTGACTAACATTCAAATATCTCAATCCAGTCGGCTTCTAAAGGATAAAGATTTTAGGGCTTTGCTCCGGTTCCCATTCTCAAGACCAGTACCAAGTTCATTTCAGTCATCGACTTATTGATGCTATAAATTCGGCGACACGTGGGAAATGCTCAAAGCACATTATGGGCTGATCTCTCTGGGATCTCTTCCACCAGTAGCCTGTACAGCCTGGGGATGAGGGTAAACTACAGTTTAGTGATGCATAAGAGGCCATGAATGAGTTTGCTACATTTTCATCCCACGTTTCTTATTTTATCCTTTTCCATCTCTGATGGATTCTAAATTAGCAATATTTTTTGGCTGGAACAAAATACCCTTTGGTTACGAACCAACCTAATTTATTTTGTGTAATAAATCTTCCTACGGATCCTCCAGGGATATAGGTGGGGTGGGGGGGGGGGGGGGGTCTGGAGGATTTCCCAGGCAACACAGGGCCCAAAGCTGCAGAATGAAACTCCAGTCCATCCAGGTATATAGACACACAGACTAACCACAGACTGCTGCAGGAAACCTGAAGATACTTGTTTCAACACAAGAAAAACACGCAAATTCACGACTCGGACGCAAAAAGCTGAAATTTGAACCCCCAACCCTGCAGGTGCAACCCAGTAGCGCCACCCACTGAGCCATCCGTGTACTACATTGGCTTTGTTCATAGCCATCACCTGCTGGACCAGACGCAGCCCCTTCTAACCTCACATCCTCGTTATCCAGACGCCACTAATCTATGCAAGCCACTGAAGTGCCAGCTATTCTCTCGAGTGTCCTCAAGTCCATTCAATGTCCTCGAGTCTGCTCAAGTGTCCTCAAGTCCGCTCAAGTGTCCTCAAGTCTGCTCAAGTGTCGCTCGTCTGCTATCGAGCCCATGCCTCCATCGCAGCATTCTAACCTGTAATCTCTCTCATTTGCCCACGCATCACAGAATTTGGAAGAGGATCTGTCGTGGGTTTAGTAATTTGCCTTTAACTAAATAGATAGGCAGGGCAGCAGTGTGGCAGGAAGAATTCTTGCACCTCCTTAAGTGGGATGTGATTCCCACCTGCTATATGTGTTCTTCCTCCTGCTCCACGGCTGTTTCGGGTGGGTGTGTTGCCCCTAAATTGCTGTGTGTGTTTTTCTGCCCTGCAAAGACCTGGCATCCCTTCCAAGATGTACCCAGAGCTTCCTGGGACAGGATCCAGGCTCATCAGGACGCTGCACTGGGGGGTGGATGGGTTTTTTAAAAAAAAAAAAAAAACCTCTGGAATCTTCACAAGGACATTTATCCCCCAAGAAAGTTTACAGGTACTCGACAGATTTATAAACATTGAAAGCCATTGCCATTATTGGCTTTGGTAAATTAACCCAGCTTAAATACTTTACAAGAACAGGAAACCATTTCTTTGGCGCCCAATCATTTGTTAGCACTTAGCACAAGAGGACCTTCCGCACTCTACTACTAGAGTCGTTTCCCACACAAACTGTCCTGTACACAGGAGTGGGGTCCACGTTCCATCTTACAGTCTTAATACACAAAGGCGAAGACGGGAAGGCACTCACGCCTCGGGGTCCACGGGTGTGATGTCGATGCGGGGCGGCACGATGAAGGGCAGGGTAGTGGGCCGGACGACTGTGTCCTCATCGGGGGAGCGGGGTCTCTCCGCCTGCCTCCAGGACAGCGGGGGCAGCTGCAGGGTCCCCGAGTAGCGCCGCCGCCCCCTACGGAGGTCCACCCCCAGCGTGCAGGCGGGCGAGGCGGACAACTCACTGCAGTCCGGGGCATCCCTGCCGTCCTGCAGGGGGCGAACAGGAGCAGATTGTGGCGAGCCGACAAAAACTGATGCATGCTTGCTGTGTTTCCGTGTCGAATTTGCTTTTTCACAGATTTAACTCTTCACTGATGACCAAGGGTCAGAGCCAGGAAGATGAGTTACTTATGATACAAGAAATGCAAAATACATTTTTAATATATTTATTACATGTTATATTTGTCTTTTGCCCTGCGATGGGTTGGTGGGCTGCTGCTTTCATGTGCCCGCAGATTTCTGGATAGGTTTTAAAGTCCTGCGACCCTGCATAGGACTAGTGGCTATAAAAATGGATGGATGGATATTTGAAAACACTTGAATAAGCAGGACTTGCCCAAAAACGGCGGTTAATGGGTAACAGGTTAGGGATGACCTCCAAGTAACCAGGTTAGACACGCAATTGTGATACACAAACTCTCCCACTAGAGGGCGACCTAAGCTTTCCCTTGCACCACAAATGGGGGTGGGTGGGGGGGTGGTTGCAGCTGGCAAGATCCAATGGTGACACAGAGGGACGCTTTGTACTTTACAGAAGAATGAGGGAACAGCTGGTATAAAACAAAAACGCGTGCTCACCTCAGCAGATGCACGTTCCACGCGTGTCCATTGTGAATGGCGATGAGGGGGGAGGATTTATTCTGAAAGTTTTTTATGCTGTGCAGTGTAGCGTGTGCAGTGAATCACTCCACTGTATCATCAGCCATCATCTGCTTCCTCCCAACACACACACACACACGCACACACACACACACTTTATAATTGGTGACTTTGTGCTATCAGGGCTTGAGCTTATCAGGGTCTGAATGAAGCGGGCAGACTGGTTTAGGGTTCATCTCGAACCTTTAGTGGTCGAGCATCTTGCGTGCGTAACGGCTCATCACTGGCACAGTGTGAATGCAGGGAACTGCCTGTCCGGTCATCTGCACATGTGGATGCCCAAGAAAAAGGGGAATATGACATGTGACTTTCGCATGCTTTCTCTTGGTCTTAATGAAGCAGCACCCCAGGTCAGAGAGAGGAGATGCCCTGTCACCGAGCGTGTGACACTTATCGGTTGTGGTACGTTCACTGACTACAGGAACAGACTGTCGGGGGTTGATGGCCCGGTCAGGTGTTCCCTGCCCCACCCTTGTTTGGGTCAGAGAGCAGCCTGGTGGAAAACACAGCACTGCACCTGCGATTTCCCCAGCTGGAGACCGAGATCCCAGGACCTCAGTGGCCAGAGATAAACAGACCCTCCTTCTGAAGGGCAGGAGAGTGCTTGCTGACTGTGAAGTACCCCCCCCCCCCCATGAGAGGTGAGCATGCAGTGTGATGTGTGTGACCAGTGTGCTGGCACGAAATCAGGGGGGTGGGGGGATCACAAGTGGCTGTGTTAGACTTAGCTGGGAGCGGGGGGGTGTATGTGTGCTGGAGGCTTAGCAGGTAAATATCATGGTAAATCAGTAATCCTGGGGGGTCTCCCACAAAGCAGGATTTCCCAGTTAGCTGGATAAATGTGAAAGCTATCCAATAGGAGAAGAGGTAAGTGACATTCATACTACAAAATCCTTACATTTGGCTTAAGTTATCTGGCTAATGGCGAAATCCTGCTTTGCATATTATTCCCCTGAGCTGTTAACAGGAATATCATCACTGTCCAATGAAAATCATGTATCGCCACATTTTAATGATTGACTTTTTACTATAGATGGAAAATGCTCATTCTCCTGTCTGCTGAGAGCATTTCACATCTAATTCACCAATGAAAAGATGTTTTACAAAGTCATCTATTTAACTAGCATTTACGCTTGTGCTAGTTAACATTTGTATTCATGACGCTCGTTTGTATGGATTACTTTATATTGCTAATTTTAACAATTTAACCTTGACAGCTAGACAGCTAGCTACTGTAACATCATTGTTAATTGTCAATATGTAGCTAGATTCATTTGTATCTTGCTGACACTGTGTTACAACGCATTATGTAATAAATGACATACATCTTGGTTGTTTATTACATAATACATAGTATTACATTTTCATCATGAAAAAGTGCAACTCCAGTATTTTGTAATAACCACTGCAACAATAATTTATTACAAAATGCTGGGAAATGTATTACATATTACATTCAAGCCGTCTATTACGAAATGCAGCAGATTATTACAAAATGCGGACGCTATTACATAATGAAGTGAAAATTTCTAACATTTGATGGAGTTACTACATAATGTGGCATTATTACATAATGCGTTGTAACAGACTGACATATTTGCCTCGCTGTCGACAATCCATCCATTTAAAACATCTTAAAAAAAAACATTAAATGTTGTTTTAAGCCATCCACTGATGGCTGTGTAATGACAGCTTTCTACTGTGGTGCCCAGGGTGTCTCGTTGCATAGTTTTAGGTTTGCAAAGGAGTTTCTGAGAAAAAACGTTTTTCATTCCGCTGAAATAATGGATTTTTTCATTGGACAGTGATAGTATGGCAGGCAGCTGCTGTAGTACCTGATTAACAGGAATCCAGGGAGAGGCAGCAAGAGCAGGGAGAACACATGAGTGGGGAGAGGGAGAGCGGCTCCGTAGGTGCATGCTGGGAAAAAGGAGGGATACTAACTGAGCACGCTCTCACAGAACCAAAGGGGAGTGGGGCAGCCACAGGGAGGGGCCCATCAGCTGAGGCTCAAACACAGAGAGGCGGGGCCTCACACCAACGGCACAGAGAGGCGGGGCCTCACACCAACGGCACAGAGAGGCGGGGCCTCAAACCAGCGGCAGAGAGAGGCGGGGCCTCAAACCAACGGCACAGAGATGCGGGGCCTCAAACCAACGGCACAGAGATGCGGGGCCTCAAACCAACGGCACAGAGAGGCGGGGCCTCAAACCAACGGCACAGAGAGGCGGGGCCTCAAACCAACAGCACAGCAAGGAGGAAACACGCCGCTCCGATGGAAACGACGGCGGCTCTGAGTGTGACGTGATGTTAACACCTGGGAGCGGAGTGTGACTCATGTCTGTGTCAGAAGGTCACAAGTTCAAATCCTGGGGTCGGCAGAGTGATTTCACTCTTGGGCCCTTGAACAAGGCCTTTAATACCCGGTTGTTCCACATGGCCTCACTTTTGAGCACACCATGCTGCCCGCAGATGGCCACGTCATTGCCATATTTACATTTAGATGTAGATCTTTACATTTTGTTTATTTGTATATTTTTTATGCAAATAAGGCACCACCAAATTTGCAGGGCCAGAAGGCAAATGAAGTCGGGTGTCTCATAAATGGGCACATTGTGTTGTTTGGTTTGGAGGGCAGGGGCACGGAAAGTGAGAGGGGGAGGGATCAGCCTTTGTGGATGTGAGAGGAAAATAAGACAGAAAAGAATGATGTGAACTGAAGAATGATGTGAACTAATCAAGGATGTGAACTGAAGAAGGATGTGAACTAAAGAAGGATGTAAAGAACATGTGGACTGACTCGACATACCAGCCCCATCTCAGGGCATTTCTCATTACAAAGATTGCAAAGATCGCACTCCCAAGAATGAACTTGGGGCACAATGAATCATGGGAATGGTCTCGTTTGGTGAGCATACTGTACCAATGTAATGGTGAGCATTCCCATTCTCGTTTGGTGAGCATACCAATGTAATGGTGAGCATTCCCATTCTCTGTTGGTGAGCATACCAATGCATCCTTGATATTTGGACCGGGGTAAGAACAACATCCGGGAATTTTTACTGTCCTCTGTACTTCTGTTCTTAGTATTAGAACTGGTCCTGGGCAATGGAAGGTGACATAAAACAGGTACATGAGAATATAAGTATGGTCAAGTACGCATATTGAGAAACACCCCCGATCTCTTACTCAGCAGTGACAGCCCCGGAGCAGTCGCCCCCCCCCCCCCCGCGCCCAGTAACCAGCGCACTCATGTACCAACACGACTGGCATCAGCGAGGGGACCCGTACACCCCACGCGACGCCAACTTCCTGATGGACAAGCCCTCACCCAGAGCCAAAATGCACCAGTACAGCATCCACTCATCTCCAAAACAGAGACAGACAGTGCCACACTCACTGCACATTCACTGCACATACATGACCCATTCATCTATTTCCTGCACTATATTCTGTATGTCTGTCAGTTTACACTCTGCATACTTGTTTGCACTACAGTACATGTACTTGTGTGCAGAGATGTACTTGTTCAACTGTTCATTGAAGCAAAATATCTAAATCATCCAATCATATGTCAGTAGCACATTGTATAAAATCATGCAGATATAAACAACATAAAAGCATTCATCCATTCTGCCTTGTGTCAACAATTCAGGTTGTATGACCACAGTGCACCCAGCTTCTAAAGGCTACATCCAGCAGAATAACACTCCACGTCGCAAAGCTCATATCATCTCAGTCTGCTTTCTGGAACATGACAGTGACTTCACTGTCCTCAAATGGCCTCCACAGTCACCAGATCTCAATCCAGCAGAGCTCCTTTGGGATGTGGTGGAACAGAAGGTTTGTACTGAAGGCACAGCCAACAAATCTGTAACAACTGCATGATGCCAACATGTTAACAAGGACCAAAGACTCTGAGGAATGTTTCAAGCACCTTGTCGAATTTATGCTACGAAGAATTAAGGCAGTTGTGAAGGTGAATGGGGGTCCAGCCTGGTACCAGATGAAGTGGGGATGCAGTTTGTGTCTGTGCCACTGTATGCAAAAGAACATCCAGTTGGGATGGGTACAGCATATAAAGTAAATGTCTCATTTTCCTATCTTATCTCATGCTGGCTTGCTTTTTGACATCATAAACGAGAGTCCTTCATTCACATCCCCCTATTCCTGACGTGACGGATGATAAGTTAAACCGGCACCGCAAGTGGCTACAGCAGACGAGGCCCTCTGAAAAAAACTCCCAGCACCTGTACCAGCTATTCGGTGTTCCTGATTGGCTGGGAGCTGGGAGGGAGCAAAAACGTGGACTGGCTGGGGTTCGCTGAGGACTGGGTTGAGAAACACTGGTCCAAAGAGACTCAACTCAACCAGTCAGCTGGAGAAAGCGGAGACACTGGATAAAGCCTGGAGGACACAGCAGACAGGAAACCTGATGTGGATCCAAAGGAACTTACTGGAAGACTCACAATCTGATGTTTATAAAGTGATGATTCTGTTCTCTGATCCCTATATTGTGTAACTGGCGAATTCAAGCTTGTGCTCAGCCGTATACAAATGCCTGTATTGAACATAATAGTGAAAAACGAGAAGCGGTTCATGATGATACTTTTTGACAAGGAAACAATGTCTCTTTTTCCCCATGCACAGATACTCTTCTGTGCGTTCGGTAATATCGACACAGATCCCTAAAACCTCTCTCCAGTCTCAGGTATCATCTGCACTGCGGACGACAGGAAGGGCCTCGTGTAAAAACCACCGGGGCAAAATCTACCTGTTTTAAATGAAAACCCTTTTCTCAAAATCACTTGACAACTCCGATAACGTCCATAAAACCCCATCTTGAGATTTTGGTCGACATAATAAATTAGAATTCTTGGCTTCTATCTCAGTTCCCCATGCCATATAATGAAAGCATTAGACTTCTGGATGCACGGCAGATAAAAGAAAGTAACTGCTGACTTATTTAGGGAGGCTACAGATGGGAATCGATATCTTCTGGAGGAGCGACGCCCAACACTCAAAAGAACTCTCAGATAAAACAGATTATAATGGCAGTAAAAAAAGAGAGGGAAAAAACAGATATCAAAGACACAGGAGCTAATTCTAAGGATTCACACAACACTGCTCTCATTTAACAGAATCACATTACATGCCACAAAGTTCAGGATTTCTTAAAATGTTGAATAAACCTTCTACATCTTTTACCTGATTATTTTGGAATCAACACCTCTTGTCAGCATGCTCTTGCATAAGTAAAGAATTGCATTATGGGCAATAACAGCAGTATAATAGTGAGTTGACACCACAGATGAGTCAACACTGTCCCAAAGCGACAAACTGTCACGTGTTCTCATGTGACATGTGTCCCCATGTCCCAAGGGCCTGTTTCAAGTAGGTGTTAACGCCCAAATCTAGAATTTTCACCACAGCTGTTTGACAAAAGGGCCGCAAATGCCAGATGGGACCATCTGAACAATGGAGTGTGTAATGTTCAATGAACGTCGACACCAAGAGCATCCAGGAAGGCCTGTAGAGGAGAACATGAGTAACTCTCCAGAGGGGAATTAAAATCTCCTCATTGTCACTTTTTTTCCCTGCATGATTTGCTTTTTTCACATGGTGTTAAAAATGTGCGCTAATTAACCACCTGGGTAAACGGCATCTACGTGTGACTGTGCACTCCAGTACCCAAGCTTTTTGAAATGGATCTTGTGACCAAAATGTTATTTTACATATATAAACCCCAAAAAAAGGACCTTGGTACTTTTTCATTTGAGGAAAAGAGTAGAGTCTCATAGGAAAACAGGCGCTGGTTACGGAAGGCTGACAGCAAGCAGCTGTCCCATAATTCCTTTGGACGGGGTCCTAAACGCTATTAGGCTTAGCCAGCAGGCCCCCGACACAGGCTGCATGTAGCAGGGACTCGGCATGGGTGGTGATTAAGAGCTACATCTTAATGAACCAGCTGGGTGTGTCAACATCAGGACGACTGCGGTGAAGGCAACAGGTCCAACGTAACGAAGTATAGAAGTAAGCATGTATTTGTTCTGCTTGCTATGACCCAGTCTAAGGTAGGGTATGGATGAAGGGGCGAGAAGGAGAAGCGAAAACATCAGAGGTCGTTACAATCCTTCATGAGGATGGTGTTTAACAGTGTTTCACCCAGCCAATTGAGTCACATTCCCAGCGTATTCAACTGGTTGGGTGAACGAAAATCTGGGTCTGGATTTGTACTTTCTGGACCTGAACTTTCCACCTCAGATTTTAAGCAGCACGCATGTTTTTGAGGAAGCAGAGTCAGTTAGTTCCTTGAGCAGTTAGGGGTTGAGGGTCTTGCTGAAGGGCCCAATAGTCACATCACTCTGCCGACCCTGGGATTTAACCCCACGACCTTCTAATCACAGCCAGTGTCCTAACCGGCTGTGCCACACACTGTCAACATATACGAGTCGATCCCCTTACACACTCTCACTGTACAGCTGACATGTAAATACTGGCTTATTTACTCATTTGACACTTTGCACTGCGTCACTTTGTACTACCTCCACACTATTTATGGACATTTATGATTATTGTTTAATGGATTGTCTCTTCATACATATGTAGGATCACACATGCACATATCACAGGGCCTAAATTCCAGACAAGGCCGAGCCTGGTACTAGAGGCACCAAAGGGGGGTTACACACATAAACACACACACACACACACACACACAGATAACAAGGGAGGCCAGCACTCCGACTTTTATTGCCCAAAGATTTAGGGACCTACAGACAGCAGAGTGGACCTCAAGGATAGGGGTCCCTCGACTTGGCACACAATCCCCTCCCCAGACATCCTGCCTTGCATACCACTCACCCAACAGACCAACACCCTAAAGAAAGTTTCTTTTAAGTTTGGCTTTTGTATACCCTGTATATTGATTTACTCATGACTACTAGTTTAATTATACAGATGGGCTATGTTTGGATGTGTCCTTAGATAATCTTAGTGTTTTGTGTGCCACCCTTATAACCATGTTCACGGAGTATCACCTATTTTACCCCTTTGCACTTGAACACTTATATAAAGTTGAATAAATAAATAGGTATAGCTACCATTGTATATATGTTCTCATGGTTATACCAGAAGAATCTGGAAATTAGTGTAACCAGTGTGTCCTAACTTTTAGAGAGTCTTCTTTCTATGTTTAACAACCCCCCCCCCCCTTTTCTTCCTCCACATTCCTTGGTGGTCCTTATCTGATCTTGGTACCTTAGCAAGCTTTCTTTGTTCTACCATGCTATATTAAAAGGAACGGAATTAAGGTGTACATTATCGATTTTGGAGAAGATCAATTAGAATAAGCCACACCAACCAAGATATGTTGTGTCCAGATGTGCAACTTATATTGATATTACCACAAACTAACGGCCACGCCTATCTATGGATAAGATGTGCTGTTTGTAATATGAATATTTGATGTAATATCCGCACAAAGTGTAACATCTGTTGAGGTGCAACCCAAAGCACCTGTGTCATATACTGAGGTGAATCAGTCACAATACATAAAATAATTAATAGTTTAATCAATTAATACAGATGGTATGAGGTGTGAACCTGTGAAGCTGGTATGGCATGTTTGGTGTCAAACTGATTGATAATCACCCCTGGTTCCAAATCTGGCCAGGAAGTACCATGAAAGTGGATGTATCAAAAGTTATAACAGCTTAATGAAAATCATCAGTAAAGGGAGAATCAGTCGGGTCATAAATCCCAAAAGGTCTGATACAGACCCTCTTCCTGAAAGCCCGCCAAATGGATGGCCAGCCATTGGGCCAGGAATCGAATTCCTGGTCATCCCTATTCATGAACTTTAGACCATAAAAATCTAGCACCTCAGAACAAAGGTGCACAGAGAATAACCATCAGCCCGAAGGAGAACATCAGCCCGGGAGGAGAGAAGCCCACAAGAAGCCCTCCGGTGAAGGCCCAGCTGAACAGAGAACAGCACCCAAGACAAAGCTTCACCAGGAGAGAGAATCCAAAGGTGCTCCACTCCACTGCTCCAAACGCTGCGCCTTCCTGAGTGGCATCAGCTCAGCAGCTCTGCCATCAACTGCCAAGAACCCCCCCCCCCCACTCTTCAACCAAGTAAACAAACTTCCTCTTATTCTAACAACTTAAGCTGTTCTGTTAACCTGCTATAAGACTTTAGGGTCGTGTTTCCACAAACTGTGCTTGCTTAGCAGAACAGTATTTCCCTTTTAAGGTTACTCATTTAAATCCGGTCATTGCATTTTCATAATTACATTGTTTGTTTTTATTCCGTTATTTCGTGTTTGTTGTTTGTGTTAGGTGTAATGTCTGTCTTATGTTAGTTGTAGTGTTAGCTAGGAATAAATGCATGTCTTTTACACAACTTCAGCCTCCGTCATTGAGTACTCACACTAAGTTCCTGCCTCTGTGCGATCTTGCTACACGCTCTGAAACCTCAAACTCGCCTGAAACATCGTGAGACTCTCTCTCATCGGCCGTGAGGGGAGCTTCGCTACCAATCGTTTACATTACCTGGTGATGCAGCTCGCTGGACGAGCCGTCTAACCCAGGTTACTAAGTGATACTGGTAATTAGTGAATCCCATTTAAGTCTCACATTAACAGACTCACGGGGATACTGCAATCGAGTTTGGAGGAGCCGACCATTCGGCATAACAATTGGTTAATAATCAGCATTAAATAATAATTAATTAAACTTTAATTAATTCAAACATATTGGTGGAGATATTAAAATTTACCTGAGCTAATAATTCCTACACATATGACCCCTGTTTCACAGTGTTGAAATTAAGCAACCAAGCATTTCATTACACATTGTACTGAGTATAACTGTGTATGTGACAAACCGTCGAATGATTGATTGATCGAGTGATTGATTAATTGATTGGTGGATGTACACCAGAAGCCCTGAAAATCCTAAATTTTTCAGGCAGAATGCCGTAGTACTACAGTAGAACACGAGAGGCTGGTGTCTGTGTATATCCATTGCCCAGCTCTGTCCGCACATCTCACCCTTGTGATTTATCATGCTGAATGGTCCTTTCAAGCCTAATCATTTTTGGTCCATGGTCCTAGGAGGATTCTCTCATGCCACTTTCACCCCGGGCTACGTCAAGCTCCAGATTCTCCCAGATTAGCCAATCAAACGCAGCCTGGCTCGAGGCGGGCTGGGATTTCATACTTATAACGTATTGATTACCTGTCCGCCCGCAGTCAGGCTGAAGAGGAGGAGAGAGCACAGATGCTGATATTTGGTTTTCAGCGGGAAGGGGCTGAAGCTGTTGTTTTTTGGTAAGATGTATAATATTATTTGTGTGACTGTTACCCAATAGCATTCCATTGTGAAGCTCTGCTTGTCTGAAAAAAAAACCAAAATAGTAGTTTAATAAATGCAGACCTTACTAAGATGTAGGGTTCTTTTTGGACGCACAGCCTGTGATAGTTAATACATTACCAGTGTGTCAGTTTTAGGCCATATTTCTTTGACTTTGTTTCTTTGTTTATTTGTTTGACGAGTGCAAAAATTCAAGATTGAACATTAGAATGTTAGAATGTTAGAAACAGAGGACTTAAAAGAAGGAGATGGACCAGCTCTGTGACCACGGCAGTAGTGGTCCCTCTAGCCCTGCAATGAATCTAAAGCACCAGAGACTAAATCAAAATTTACTACCATCACTTACCACCGTAATGCATGAATACCCCCCAAATAACCACCCATAGCGACAGCGCTGAAACTGAGGCTGGGGTTGAAGCCACTGGGGATCTCTCGGAAAAAGCAGCTTCCTAACATCACGGTGCTTCCTGAAGGTACAACCCCCCACCCCCACCCGCGTAGCACCTGGCTGGATCCCAGCACGCCTTCCCGGCACTCAGAGCCAGCGCACTGGCAGTACGTACGCGGGAGGGAAAAAACACACTGGGAACGCAATAATGGTGGGGGGGGGGGGGTATTCCTCGAGGGCGGTGTACAACCTTTCCGAGAAACCACAGGGTTTGGGTTTTGCAGCAGCGGTGTGGCACCGGCACGTTTGAGGGATGGGGTTGCTATGGCGACCATCTATGGCCGCGCGCACTTCTGAAGTAGAATGGCTCAAGTGGTCTGAAGATCGCAAACACAGAGCAACAGACTTCAGTTCCTCTGATTGCCTGCATTAGAATCCCCCCCCCCAATTTCTGTAATTATCTAAAATTTAATGTCAAAGAATACACTCCCCCCTCCCCCCGTGTAAATACATTGGAAACAATAAAGGGGATTAAAACAGCGATTAAAAATGAGGATAAAAACAGAGAGTAGAGGGAGGGGGGGAATGATTAGGTGGGTGTAATGGACGATGGGAGGGATACGTGTGAAATGTGCTTTGTGGGTCCACGTGCCCCCCTCCCCACCTGAGCTGAATCTGTAACAAACCCCCCACCCCCCATCGTGATGCCTGAATGGGGCTGCATTTAATCAGGGCTCCCTCCCGCTGGCCGTCTCGTGCCACTGCACCCACTTACTCTCAATATCCCCCCCCCCATCACATAAACAGCCCCTGTAATCCTGCAAAAAGCTGCCCACTGCCCACTGCCCACTGCCCACTGCCTGTACACCCAAAAACAGGGAATCATGTGGCTGCAACTGAATACTTGCAGCGGATGTGAAAGGCCTGCACACCCTGATGGAAAAACAGACACTCCCTGTCGGTCACTGTGCCACCAAAATTTAAGAAAAAAGAAAAACGATCATCAGCAGAACAATTAACAAATTTCTGGTTTTACGTCACAAAAACCTACAATTTCAATAAAGGTGTCTAGACGTTTCATATTCACTGTAAACAAACTCACATCACCACAGTCTTTGTAAAGACTTTCCCTTATTTAAATGCAGTTAATTAATATCTAATTAACATCTAATGCCATGCAAACACAACTCTGGGAGAGATGAAAATTGGCCAACAAGCGGTTACGCCACTCTCAGAACATCAAAGCCTCTGCACTTCAGCTGAGCTAATTCCAGAGCTGGGTTTGAAGAAGCATCCGAACTCTACGCTGAAGGAGACCGCGGAGGAGCTGGATCGAACATGTGCGAGGTCCTGCATGACCTGGGGTGAGATACGGTGGCCAGGAAGCACCAGGAGAAAAGAGAAGGTGGTCACGACCTTCTGAGGCACTAATGGTCTGAGAGCAGGAGGACAGAAGATCCATGAAGATGCATGAGAGATAAAGTAAGGAGGGGGATGGGATGGGAGGGAGCCTCAGTGCTCAGGAGAGCAGAGACCAGCTGAGAGATGGAAGCAGCTGGGAGAGTGGAGAAGAAGCCCCAAGCCTTGATAAAGAGGTGACCAGCAAGGCCACCTCAGGTCCATTGCGTGTAGCTCAGTGAGTTAGGATGCAATAGTGGTGACAGGAAGGTCACTAGTTCAAACCCCACCAGTAAGCAGTGTGATTGGGCCCCTTTAGCAAGGTCCTTAAATCCTAATTGCTTCAGGGACTTTCTGAACCGCATGTTGATTTGCACAAAAAATTTCTAGTTAAGAAAATTTTTAAGTTATAAAACTGAGCCATTGTCAGAAGGAACTGCACATCCTCTGCTCTGGCCCTCAGGTACCCCGGTCCAAATCATCAGTGACCTCACTGTGCCAGTTAGACACAGTTTAGTCCATCGCTTTCTCAAAGACGTACTTAGCTTTTGTCTGTTAAATGGGGTAACTGTAAATTTCTTCAGCTCCCACTGTCAGAGGCGATCGGCTTGGAGCCTCACTATACTGAGCGACTCGGTGCCGTATGGAACGCGGCTCGTCTGGAAGGAGTCGGCACTCACGGAGCTGGGAGTCACCATCAGCACGCTCCTGCTCTTCTGCATCTTCCGTTCGGCCACCCCTGGCTCCTTGCTGGCTCGGCCGGCACCGCTGTGGGGGAGGGAGGTACAGATGCCATGAGAACATAAACATATACAAAGTCGGGGAAGTCAGATATAATTTTGTGGGGCATGGCCGCGCTGGAATTGGTTGTGAGGAAAGGTATGCGAGCCCAGCACCTGTTAGACCTCCAAAATGACCCGCGAGAGGAATGACTTGTTTGGAAACCTATTCTGAACGCTGCCACGTGTGCTACCTCTATCCCAGGGTCCTAACACCAAAACCCTGAGCGCTGGGTTGGTGTTCAGACGCATTCGCTGCAGAAAACAGCACCTGTGCTTCTGCTCAGTGTCACACTTATGTCCCCTTTGGTGTCACTGGAAATACTGGAAATGGTCCTTTTTAAAATCACTGCGTCTGTCATCACTGGAATACTGGAAATGGTCCTTTTTAAAATCACTGCATCTGTCATCATCACAGACAGCTAACGCTTCTGAAAATATCTTATTTTTCCTTTTTTTTTTTACTGCCTCCCCGCTTGATAATCGTCACAGTAATCTTCCTACGTCACGTCAGACATCTCTGTTCAAAAACATGATATGATGGGGATTAGAGGTCCATTGCAGCCCCAGCCAGAAGTAAACAGTGATGGTATGACCTGTGAAAGCAGCGGCCTCATGCACCACTCCAAGCCCAAATCTGGAGCTGGTCTCTCATCTCACATTACCGTGACAGAAACCAGGTTAGTCCCAGTATGTGTCTTACAGCAATAATACAGCAATAATTTCCACATAGTTCCATGGTCCTTCTCTCAACCAATTGTCAAGTTCCTCACATGGTGTCTGTCTGCGATTCTTCACACTCGAGAGCGTTTAATTGCCCAATACATGAAGAAAAAGTGCAAAATAAAAGAAAACTGAAAGTCTTCTTTGAAAAAGAAGAAAAACTGAAAAACTTATTTCAGTTACTTTATTTTTATCTAATGCTTTCCCCCTTTGTACTATCCATTAATCTATAAAAGTAGGATCAAAGCAACCACCTACCCAACGCAGGGGCACGGGTAGCCTGGAAGCTATCCCAGAAGGCACTGGGGCATCAGTCAATCACGGAACGCAATAATGGAAACGCAGAGAGTAAATTAGCGAAACTACGTCTCTCTGAACTGTAGGAGAGTATCAAGGGGGAATCCGCACAAACATAGAGAAAATAAGCAACTTCCCACAGAGAAACGGAACAAACCTTAAAACCCCAATCCTGGGGGCGGCAGACCACAGAAGTACCCAGTGAGCCACCGAAGAACTTCCCAGCCAAGCTTTAAGTGCTTCAGGCATCTCCAAAAGCAACGACCCAAAGCTACAACCTTTCAGAGACCTCCTTGATGACCACAACACTGCCACCACCTCCAGCATACATATAAACCAAGATATAAAACACATTAAACATCACAGCCACAAGGCAATATGTTCCAACCTCTAGCTGTGACAACACTTCACAGACAGCTAATAATCAAGACAACTGCACTTGACAAACGACCATACATGGGTTTACTATACGGCCTGTGGTAAATAACAGCCTGATAAATATTCAGTTCATAGATGTGTTTGCTGTGACGTTTAGCCTGGAGGGAAGCGTATCCAGCGAATCCTGACATCATCTCAGTCCATCCAATTCCATCAAGTGCTGAAGGAAAATGGTTTGAAAACTGCTTTTAATTACAGAGGTGAAGTTATACTTGTGAGATACTGGTCAGATGCCTGGAGATATCACACCACGAATAAACTGCAAATTTAATTTCTTTCCCAGCAAATTTCGGTTTGGCCGCGCAAAGAATTTGAAGTGTATGTCTTTACTTGTCTTTGAGGATTTTTTTCTCTCAAAAATGATCTGGTGGTTATTGACTAGCCAAACTCAAAACCGTAATTTAAACCAATCGATTCCAAATCAAGGTGTGCTATACACCTCACCTCACTGGTTGGGTGGGCTGATTCATAAACCTCCTGTGAAGCTACTGCAAGCATCGGAAAACAGCTGCTACCTAAACTAAAATTAAACTACCTAAAAAAACCACAAACAACCGACTAGACAATAGAACTCAGAAGCACTTCGGGTACATTTCTTGGGTTCCTTTCAAACATTTTCTGTCTCCAAATGGGCCAATTACCACAACAAATCACTTAATCACGCTGCCTTTCTCCATCTTCCAAAGGATGAAATTGCAGGCATATGGAAGATGCATCACGACATGCATCACGGTAACGCTTGGCTTTGGCGTACCATTAACGCTGGCTAACATTAGTGTCTTTCAGTGATTTCTTGAATTACACCTTTAAATTGTACAGAATGATTGGACTGACCAAAGAGATAATGGCACTTATTTCAAAGCACAGTATAAGAAGATCTGTGAATAACAGAGCCTTAATAAATCTAATATATATGTACTAAGCAAATCAATCAGCATCATCATCATCACCGCTGCCATCATGCCCAAATGGGATTACCCAAAATCTGAGTTACATAACAAACATAAGAATACTGGAGAGAGTAATCTTGATAAATGTCTGTCTTCATTTGTCTGCCGTGAACGAACAAAGGAGAAAAACAAGACAGCTCTTCATCTCAGGTGAAGACAAATAAAAATGTGTCACTTTACAGTTACTAATCCTCCAGCAATATTCGAGATTTTGCCTGCAAGGCAGAATAATTTACCGCTCTAATGTCCTCAGATGGAAGGTTTGTCCTGTAAAATGTCATATTTTAAGGATAAGGCACTCTTTAAACAGACTCAAACTGTGAATAACAGGATCAAAGAGGTCACTGATTGTTTGGACCAGGGTACCAGTAGTTCTGGGGGAAAAGTATAGTTTCCAAAATGTGTTTATTAGACACTTTTATCCAAATCAATGTACAATTGAGAAACCAAGGTCGAGTCAGTCCCTGGAGCGACTGGGGGTTACTCTGCCAACCCCGGGATTTGAACTGATGACCTTTCGCTCATGAGCATGGCATCCTAACCTGCGGGGCGACACACCACCCCTCACATACAGAGGTGGATAGTTCAGGTCCAGAAAGTAACAATCCAGACCAAGATTTTGTTTCAACCAACCCAGAGGCGTCAGAAGCATTTTGAATGAAATGTAAGGGGGACACGTCCCCCTCAGATTTAATGGCAGCGACGCCCATGAACCAACCGAATACTCTGTAATTGTGACTCTATATGCTCAACTGGTTGGTTGAAACAAAATCTTGGTCTGGATTTTTACTTTCTGGACCTGAACTATCCACCTCTGCCCATGTACGTGCAGATATGCATGCCGGTCTGGAAAGGAATGACCTCCTGAATGCCTCTCATTTAGTGTCTCCATGAAGAGCAGCTTCTCTGTTAGCCATTAGCCTGTTCCTCAATGCTAGCTCTAAATCACTGCTTATTAAAGAGTTATTGATTATACACATGCGCTCCCCATTTCAGATGGAGAACACGAAGCGTGTCGAAGGACAGGTGCTCAGGATCACTCTGCCGATGTGCCGCAATACCATCTGTTTCTTAACGTATCAGGAAAATGCGACATTTGCATTGCAAGCAAAAACAAGCTCGTACTAATAAAAAATACATGAGAAGACCCCCCTCTTCAAAAGGATAATTATTTCGCCTCTAAACAGACTCGTAAACATCAATTGTATTCATCACCCGACTGTGAGCCTCAAGGACACGTGAGCGTTTTCCAGAAAGAAATGTACATATGCAACGCATCGATAGGTCCAGGCATCATCGATCTGCCCAAAGAGGCACCAGCCTTATACATCCTGGAGAGTCTAGGTCAGTGTTTCTCAATCCGGTTTTGGAGGCCCACAGACAATCCACGTTTTTGCTCCCTCCCAGCTCCCTACCAGAAAAACGTGGACTGTCTGTCTGGTAGAGAGTTGGGAGGGAGCAAAAACATGGACCGATTGTAGGTCCCCGAGGACTGGGCTGGAAAACACTGGTCTAGGCAATATAAATGTTTGATGCTTGCAAGAAAATAAAGAAATGAAGCATCGATTTTTTTCCCTTTTACACTGGCTGGAATAAGGAGGCTGAGTATCATTCCAACTGCCATAACTCTCAGCTTGGCCATTAGATCACGAAACCAACGTGCCGTCGGACGCTGAGCCAGACATCCAGCCTTGAGGCTGCGTGTCGAAATCGCTTCCCCTCGATTAAGGCACCTGGCAGACGTATGAGGTCCTTTTCCGTCACTGTCACATTGCGAAAGAACTCCTCTCTGCAAGGTTGTACGGTACGCGTCATGCAGCAGTCGTATACATTTCATACAGTGGATCACATATCAAATAAAAGTAGCTATAAAGAAGTCATCCGCTGCAGATATCGAGTTCTAACTGTACCATGTTACAGGATTAAACTTTAGCATCCAGTAGCATAGTGGTTCTAAACCCACTCCCTGCCCCCCCCCCCCAGTCAGTTCTTATCTTCATTTTATAGCACTACCTGCATGTCTGCGCCAGGTAGTCAAAGGCTTTGATAATTAGCTAACAAGTGTGTTTAAAAATCAGGTGTGTAGGAGGAGAAACAACAAAAATGCAAATTATTTGTGGGGCGGGGGGCTGGAAATAACTGCTGTAGCAGGAAGAACATGAAAATGCAGCTTTGCCCATGTACCCATTGTTCCATCCATCCATCTTCCCACCGCGTATCCAGCATAGTGTCGCGGGGGCGCGGATGGGGGGAGGGGGGTACGTAAGTCATTCACTATGCTTAGTCATTCGAGCTTCAACAAGAACAAAATAAGGCTAGGCTATGGAATCCACACATTTCAGTATTACTAGTTGCTCTAGATGGCCTTGGATCTAGCAAAACGTTTCACATGATGAAAAAAACTCAATAATCCCTTTAACAGACTGTAAAAGGGCAATAATCTCCCTTTCTTATAGTTATAAAATATCCGCAAGGTCTTCTTGTCAGCTTGGAACATTCAGTTCCTTAACTCCAACTTGCAACATTACATGTCTGGAGAGATGGACGCATTTTTGTCGGTATCAAGTAAATATCAAGCACTGTCCTAGCATTAAGTGCTAATATGCAAGTAATATATCAAAAATTCAATATTTCCAAAACATAGTGGTGAGATAACTCATTTAAACCCACTTCCCATTTCTGAAAGGTCCAAGCATGAAACCAGAAAGTACCTATGGTAAGTCTGTGGGAAAGTGCTTCAGTGTGAGAACCGGCATTGTGGCACATCACGGATCACACAGTGTGACACAGAGCTCCAGACTGCCTCTTTGGTAAGACGAACAAGGTGTTCTGAGTAACCCGGCTGGTAAAGCTGTTACTGAACTACCAGCTTCTTCTGAGAAGGAACATCTTCTGTGATCCCTCTAAAAATGAGGGGCTGTTCTGCTTTTCTGTGCCTCCATTCTTCCACTGGGCTGAGACATATTTTCTATAAACAAACACACACTTGTGGACTCCTGCAACCCTGATAAGAGCTAGTATTAGTATAACTTCTATACATCTTGTATCTCTCCCATACCCTTCAACAGACCGATCTTGTGTTAGGGACTGCCGTCATTTTCAGCTTAGCCATTCTGCTATGGGGTATACCGGTTACCGTAGGACTGAATCCTTAGCCATTCTGCTATGGGGTATACCGGTTACCGCAGGACTGAATCCTTAGCCATTCTGCTATGGGGTATACCGTTTACCGTAGGACTGAATCCTTAGCCATTCTGCTATGGGGTATACCGGTTACCGTAGGACTGAATCCTTAGCCATTCTGCTATGGGGTATACCGTTTACCGTAGGACTGAATCCTTAGCCATTCTGCTATGGGGTATACCGTTTACCGTAGGACTGAATCCTTAGCCATTCTGCTATGGGGTATACCGGTTACCGTAGGACTGAATCCTTAGCCATTCTGCTATGGGGTATACCGGTTACCGTAGGTCCTGAATCCTTAGCCATTCTGCTATGGGGTATACCGGTTACCGTAGGTCCTGAATCCTTAGCCATTCTGCTATGGGGTATACCGGTTACCGTAGGACTGAATCCTTAGCCATTCTGCTATGGGGTATACCGGTTACCGTAGGTCCTGAATCCTTAGCCATTCTGCTATGGGGTATACCGGTTACCGTAGGTCCTGAATCCTTAGCCATTCTGCTATGGGGTATACCGGTTACCGTAGGACCTGAATCCTTAGCCATTCTGCTATGGGGTATACCGGTTACCGTAGGACTGAATCCTTAGCCATTCTGCTATGGGGTATACCGGTTACCGTAGGACTGAATCCTTAGCCATTCTGCTATGGGGTATACCGGTTACCGTAGGTCCTGAATCCTTAGCCATTCTGCTATGGGGTATACCGGTTACCGTAGGTCCTGAATCCTTAGCCATTCTGCTATGGGGTATACCGGTTACCGTAGGACCTGAATCCTTAGCCATTCTGCTATGGGGTATACCGGTTACCGTAGGACTGAATCCTTAGCCATTCTGCTATGGGGTATACCGGTTACCGTAGGACCTGAATCCTTAGCCATTCTGCTATGGGGTATACCGGTTACCGTAGGACTGAATCCTTAGCCATTCTGCTATGGGGTATACCGGTTACCGTAGGTCCTGAATCCTTAGCCATTCTGCTATGGGGTATACCGTTTACCGTAGGACTGAATCCTTAGCCATTCTGCTATGGGGTATACCGTTTACCGTAGGACTGAATCCTTAGCCATTCTGCTATGGGGTATACCGGTTACCGTAGGACTGAATCCTTAGCCATGAACAGTAAAATTTTAAATATCTTACATTACAATTTAGAAAAAAATTACAAATATTTAAATACATTTTCCCCCCCATTTCAACTTAATTATTCCCTCAATTTTTTTTGGGAAAAGAAAAAAATAAAAGATTTAAACAAAATAAAACCAAAGGTAACTATGAAGTTTCTTTAAATAACAGATTACCAAAAAAAGTAACGTGAATTTGCACGTTGATTTCAACCTCAGCTCCATAAAAACAGTCAAAATCAACTAGGACACAGCGAACAACCAGCTAGTATTATGATTCTACGGCTGGAAAAGGATTGCTAAAGCTGCTCCTGACCTGAAGGACCCGAACTTAGGTGCCCACGCTGCCCGTTTCTGCCCAGACTCTCCGACCACGGAAGCCATCAGCCACACCTGGCTAAGAGCATCCACCTCCACAATGACATTAACTACGCACCGGCTCCACTCTAGAAACATCAGCTCAGCACAAATTACATCCAGCGCAGAGTTACAGGCCGACGCTCTGCTACCCATTGCAGTTGAAGGCTACAGACTATGTGTGAATAGAAACACTAATTTAATTAAAGATCGAAAAAAAATCTAATTGTAAAAAGAAACCATCAGATAAAAGCTTGGGGAAAATGTCCAGCAGAAATAAACTTAGCCAATAGTCAATCAAAAGAGGAGAAGGTAAGAGGCTCAAAGATGCATTTCCGCACACTGTGGACAGGATGCACAATAATTGTAAGATGTTATTTTCCATAATATTGTAAATTGCTGTGGTCCCTCCAGCAGATATTTAGTGCTATTTAGAGCACAAAAACATTATGACGACAATGGAAAGGAAAACTCTGAATTCAGAGACAGAACATGGGAATGGCATTCTGTTATGTTACTGTAGGCTAGAAGCGCTTTACAGTCTGCTGAAGGAACAGCAAGTGGAAACTCAATGGTCGACATGGATATTACGTAAGCGTGAGGTTATGCTCTATATTGCATGCCGGTAATTTTCCCCCCCCAAATGCACTGTATCTATAGTACCAGTGAGGTGGTGGTTTTTCTCATCCATAAAAGGAGGTGGAACTGAAGAATGATGTGTTTTTCTACCCAACTCTGGAAACGTGCTGAATGAGGCAACACCTTTAAAGGCTGTTTAGTCAGTTATCAGAAGGGAAAGAGATACGGCTGTTTGCTTTATGCTGTGCCAGAGTCAGCTGCACGGGCAGCACCGCAATCTCACGCCAAGGATTCGGCTGATGCAGGGCGCGCCCTCACTCCCTGCCTCCAGAGGGCCTGTCTCCATGACTGCCAGATCCCACGGGTTCTCGCTTCACCGTCGTCCACAGGGCTTGTTTTCCGGAACAGCCATACAGGTGGGGCCCCCCCCGTACATAAATAACAGGCTGCATAGGGGGCCAGGGGACTGAATCTTGCTTGTTAACCTCTGAGCCAATGAGACATGCTCATTAAAACCTTCTAGCCAATGAGACATGCTCATTAAAACCTTCTAGCCAATGAGGCTCACTCATTAACCCAAGGAAACATGGCATGACAAACCAGGGCCCATGAAACCGGCTACTCCCATCGTGCCCTGGAAAAAGTAATTAAATTCATCAGTATTATCGCTAAAAAAATAAATAAGAATACAGAACTCCATCATACATGCAAGCAAATGTTTACTGCACCTAAATTCCCTGCAATCATGTCATAATAATACAAAAACAACCAAACTGTCATAAAAGAGGTCACTGCTTCCACAGGGAATATTTTATTTCCTTCAGTTTGTGCCGTGGGGCAGTCTGAGCGTTACTGAAGGAGAAAAAGCGACACCCAGGTGCTCCATCCAGTCTCTGGCGTCTGCACTCATCTAATTTTTTCCACCGGTGGTGCCGTGGGGTACAGACAGCACACAAACACAAAGTGCCTTCCTGTAGCTGCCCAAATGGAGCGCAGGGTCCTTCAGGAGCCAGCTGAGTGGGATTCGGTGTGTTCCGCTAATCTCCAATGGGTTCTGGTCTGACCTAGTCCACTGTGCCGTCGGGGAATGCAAAAAGGTGACGATCAAAGAGGATCAACGTCATTTGTAACCTTGCTGGGATGCAGGTTTTCATCAACAGGAATAAAGGATAAAGTTCAAGCCCGCCCAACATATAAGATTTGAATTAAATTTTTAAAAATCTTGCCCTTCTACCCCGTAGGCCATAAGGTCACATCCCACAAATGATTAAGACATTTCTGGTGCTGACTAATACCATACAGGACCTGACACACATCATAGTTTAGCATATTTCCACATGATCCCCCCCTACTAAAAGCAAAAAAAAATGTCGAATTTCTGCATACACAGAACGCAGGCAAACGCTCTGCCATTATTATGCCTCAAGGAACAATTCAAAGTGTTACTACAAATCAAAGGACATTCATTATAAAAAAAAGGGTTTTTGTGACCTGTGAAATGAAGGGGACAGACGCTGCTAATGGCCGCTACGCTGGGCCTGATTCACTCGTACCCTGATTCAGTTCAAGGACACCTTCCAGCTGGCTATTTTCTTGCGGCACAGAGGGTATTTCTACCAAAGATCTACCGATAAATGTACATCATTATGAGGTAAAAAGTCCCCCAGAGTGGAATGAGGGCCTTTCCTTAATGTGGTCTTCAAAAAAAAAACGTGAATTACAGCCTCACTTAACCTAACATTTTCAGAATCACTTTCAAATCAATCAACTTTTTAGAAATGCTGCTTTTTAAGGTATTTATTTCACCTACATCTACCAGCTTATAACTAATACAATGCAGTGCCTTTACGGCTCTGGTCTAGAGGCAGCATGATTGGCTCTATAAGCACAAACCCTGGCCATCATTAAATCCATCTATGCGTCCATCCATCCATCTTCGAACCACTTCTCCGTGGAGATTATCCCAGAATAGGGCACAGGGCTGGGGAACACCCATGTAATTATACTCCACGGGCAATTTAGAGAGGCCAGTTAGCCTCACTGCATGTCCTTGGAATGGGAACCGGTTTGGCTGCAGAAAATCTACAAAACCCAGGGAAAGCAAGCAAACTGCACAGACACAGAGCGGAGGCGGGATTCAAACCAATCCTGAAGCGAGTGGCAACAGCACTGCCCCTTAGCCACCATCCCACTCTTTATTAAGAAACATTAATTAATATTCACCATAATAGCGATAACAGAGACATGTGGCAAACCTACCAGAATTTTCTTTTTGGCACATTTTTTTTGACAGAAGTGCAAGCGTAAAAATCATTCGGAAAACGTTCACTCACTGTGAACTCTCAGGATGCATATCTACCAGTCAACAATTTCTGTCCAATCAGAACAACGGATTTTGCAAGGCTCCGCCCACTGCAGCTAAATGACCACAAAATGAAGTTTCTGACGTGTTTCTCCAATCAAAGTTTATTGATAGACTCACTTTCCTTTGATTAAACTCTATAATATTCAATACATTATGTACGTATCACCATTGAAAACATTTTGTTAGATACATAAAGGTTTGATCCAAGCTTTGGAATAGAAATACTTGTCATGCCCTGAGCTTCCGGGTACGGCCTCCAAACTCACCACCACCCCTTACTGGATAAGAAGCTATGGAAGATGCATTCAGAGATGTATGGATGAGTCACACCACTGATCAACGTGCTCCATGCAAACCACGGGCGTCGCCGCCATTAAATCTGAGGGGGTCACATTTCATAATTATTCATTTGGACCCCCCCACATTTTACATAAAATATTACTTCACCCAGCGCTGTTTTCCAGTGTGTCCCCCCCCCCATTCAAAATGCTTCCGACGCTTCTGATGCAAACAATCAGGTATGAGAAGCAGCCAATGGCAATATACTCATAAACACACCATAATCCCACACGTCTGACCTTAACTGCCAGGAATGTTATCTTGGCTCTCAGCATCCAACTCAAACAATGACCTCCTTTGTGTGGAAGCTGGGAGTAAAAGGATTCTTTCATTTAACCTAAATTTTAATTAAACAAGGCCTTGCCAAACAGAAAAAAAAAAAAACACACTGTGTACGACAACCTAGAGTAATACTACTCTGTCCTGACGCACATCTGTGTGCTTTAAAGCTCTAACCCTGAAAAAAACGAGAACACTGGCATCCCACCCAGAGCATCACCTTGCAGGGGTGGTGTCTTTGAATAACCAGTCATTCATACTCTGCTCTACAACTCAAAGTTTACTACAACTAATGTTCCTTCTAGGCAACACATATAAATTTATGTATAAGCTTAACCTTAATCCCTAACAATCTCAGTAAAAGCACTTCACTCCCCGACTTAAATACTTTGAACTATATGTGCGATTCTCTTGTCCATCTATATTTAAACATTTATGACTAATTCCCATTGAAACTATAAAAGGTCAGTATGTTCCTTTCAGAAAACACCTCTGCATGTTTACAGTCCTTCATGATTCAAAAGTAAGAGCAGCAGCGAGGCTGATGTATTTTCTGCTATGTGTAATGGAGGATTACATGGACTCAATGTATTGCGCAAATGTATAAATGCTCTTCTACAGTGTTCTGTGTCACCAGGACTCCATACATCCTGCTACACCGATTATTCACCAATTACATAGGCATGCATGGTGCACTTCTACAATAACAGTCCCAACTGAACTAATGTGCACTTCTCATCATTCCCTAATTAGTGTAGCTCTGCGCTAAATTATCTTAAGCGACATACTTAACTTGGTAATGCATTCATAGTGAAATGAAACAATTTATCCTGGCAAACATCTTTGCTAGTATTAACGTGAACACAAATATCCAGAAATACAACATGGGATTATGTATAATGCATTATAGATACTTTCATAATGCATTATAATGCATTCATAAACATGGCTATAACTTTATTAAAAGGCATCACACATTATAGCCATGTTTATTATGCATTATGCTCTATGAAGCTCTCATCTATAACCCACTATAAATACTCAACTGGTTGGTTGAAACAAAATCTTGGTCTGGATTTGTAATCTCTGGACCTGAAATCTCCACTTCTGATTATAGGTGAGAGCTTCATACAGCATTCATAATGCACAATAAACATGGCTATAATGTGTTATGCCATTTTATAAATATTTATAACCGTGTTTACAACATTTCATAATGCATTATGATGGTATCTATACCTGACTGCTTTCAGTGTTACCAAATTCATGGATGAAAAATAAAAATGATGACATTTCTTTTCCAAACCAGATACTGACTTATACGTGTATATATATATATATATATATATATATATATATATATATATATATATATATATGCAAGACCACCAGCTTCTGCTATTTACTAGGAAAGCACAAGAGATTCCTTTAATAAGTGGTTATTTAAAAGGAGGACATTGCAGCCATAAAGGGGCAGCCTACATGAATCTGGCTGATCAGCAGCCACAATGTGCACGGGGGGGTTCCGTTTCTTTCCAGCGCAGCCCACTAAAAAGCATCCTGTTCCTGAATAAACATGACATCACACCCTGCCTCCTTCATTTTCCTCCCGCGGCTGGTTTTCATGTGGTTTATCTGTCCCTCCGGGTAGTTTGCAAAATGTTTTTTTTTTTATTTTAATTATTTTCCTGAGCTGTCACTCCTATCTTCAAACACGAAGAGGGGAAGTTGGCGGTTTCCCTCTGAGGGAACACACAGCACAAATTGAAACATGTTACACAGTAAATAAAAAGATAAAAGTTTCATGAAATTAAAAATCTATGGAGCTGAAGTTTTTCGCTGCCTGTTTTGTACCTCCACACAAACAGCCATGGGCCTTTCAATCAGTGTAGCGTCTGGGTTGCCAAGTTGGACATGTCAGACTCCACCACAAACTGAGTGGTGACATGTTCTCCAAACCTGACACCAATAAATATCCACTGAATGCAGATCTCAGATGCCTTATCCCACTGTCCTGATCATTGGGCTGAATACCTGATGTTTACTCTGTCCCTTCCTAGCACCCAGCGGCAATGTTTACCACCATTCAAACCATGCATTTGCATGGGGCCCCCAAGATTTGAAAGCTCCCTATTGGCCACAAACAATCAGTACACTGGGGGGCCAAGAGAGACTTTTTGACTGAGTAGCAAAAACAACAAAAAACCCATCCCTGCTGGCATGCCATAGCCTACTCAGGATCCTTTAAAAATGTGTGATCAATCATGATCTATTTCAGACTCCACAGACAGCAACCCCATGCAAACAGTACGGTAACAGTACGGTAAGTATCATACCACTTACAGTACAACACATTCCTATACTATTATAAGAATACAACAGAATTAATGCAGCAGTTATCGTTCTAATATTTGAGAGATTTCATCATCAGAACTGAACAGACAGCAGGTGTCCATTATATCAGGATAATTCCTAGTAAGTGGACAGGCCACTGACTGAGTATTTCATCAGATCTCTGCACATGTGAATATTACCGACACCTGGTGAGTGGTAGTAATAACATTGCGTAGAGCAGACTGGCAATATTATTAGCTCGCGCACTATGGCGCAATAACCACCCCCTCCCCCCGATCGCGATCAGGCATGTGATTCTCTTTTATAAGACATTTCTACACTAAAGTTTCCTTACAGTAGCAGCCAAACAGATGTATCAAAGTACTTTTAAGAAAGATGCTCATTAAAGCACAAAAACACACAAGATTGCACAGCATCAACGAACAGCGAATAGCGTCAGACTTGGACTCTTCACTGCGTGGGAAGTGATTGTGTCTGCAAGCTAACCAGGTTCTTCTGACTGGCCACAGGGCACGTATGAGGAATGTAACCATCACATTAAACACAACGCACCTCTACCTCAGTTTCCGCTACGGTCGACAGCGTCGAAGACACAATATCCATCTCTGGGTTGACACCACCTTGACACTGAGAAGAGCCCTGGAAATCTGCCCTAGCAGCAAGAATGTAAACGGTCATGATGAACCATGTCTCTTGAAGTTGGCCCCTTTGCTCTGGAGTGTGGAAGCGACGGCCCTCCCTCCTCTCCCTGCCAGGTGGGATGGGGAGCGTCAGCAAACGGCAAATCCTGCCACAGACTCACGGGATGGATTCAGTCCCAGGCTTTCAACTTGGCTGCTTCCACATCATTCATCTAGGTTCTTCTTAGTCTAAACACCAAAATCTCAGGCTTGGCACAGCAACCTGAATTCTGGTTAAAAAGCAGTGAGTAGGGTATAAAAAAAGAATACCAATTTGTACCTTTGCTTGTCACTGGGACTGTACCCTCAAGGGTCTGCCAATTGTACCCTTAGCTGTAGATAATTGTACCTTTAAGGTACAGAAATGGAGTCTGAGGATCATTTCTGTACCATTGATGGTACGTTAATGCTGTTTGTACTTTTGGGATGTTCTTCGGAGTCCATTTCTGTACCTTAAAAGGTACAATTACAAGGCACAGCCCCAATGATAACAAAGGTACAAATTCTTATCCTTTTTTCTGAGTGTAGGAACTGTACCTTTTAAACCACACACCAGGCTCATCTGAGCAGACATAGTTCCTTCATTATATATTTTTATACATTTACACATATTAGTGCAGATTTCAGTGTCAGTCCTGCTTCCAGCAACTAACTGTGTAATTAATTCAAGCCCTTTTTTTTGTGACTTGCTAGCAGTAAGTGAATCTCTCACTGGTTGACAGTCTATAATGCAATGAGAGCAGCTTGCTCTGTTTTCAACTCATGCCAGCAGTTACTCACAGAATAACAAAGCGATAATTTCATTAATACGGCGTAAATAAAGAAGCTCATCCATTCATCCATCCATCTACAGACATTTCCTGATGAGGGTCATGATATAACAAAAAGTATAAATATTATTAAACAAAAAGTACATCTGCTTAGCCAGATGTATACTAGCTGGGATTCATTAGATAAAATAAAAGGCAATAATTCTAAAAACCAAAATGCTACATTGTGCACCGATATGCGTGATTAATGCAGTTTAATTCTGAGCGGCCCGACCACTTAATTCCTGTTGCTGTGGTGTTTGGGATGAATCCAATTTTGTTTGAAGTGTCAGCGTGTGACCTCTTCATTCCTTTCAGGAGGCTTCGACGGGGACATTGAAACGGGCAGACTGATGAAATGAGCCGGGCACAGTATGGTGTCCAGGTGTCCCGTGCTTGCGAGATTGAAAAATGGTACATAATTCATTCCTGCCCTTACCTAATATTAACCCGGCACAGTGCTCACAATGCTTCCTGAATAGGGGTCTACAGTAATCACTATGCAGTGCACACTGAAGTTGTTTTTCAGATGCATGTACCTGCAATAGATGAACCTAGAAATGAATCACCAGATGTAATTACTTCTTTCCACCAGCTAAGTGTCAAATCACTCATTCTACTCCCAACAGCTGTAATTAGACTTAATTCCACCCAAACTGACAGTGGAAGGAGTCGCATGCAGATTAGCGCTGATGAAACGGCTACTCTGTCATCCTGAATTTATTAGTTAAACTTGAAATCCAACACCTCCCCCCTCCCCCCCACCGAATAAGTGGTTACAATTTTAACAACTTTAATAACTGTAAAAAAACAATGCTTCAATGATGAAAATACTAAGAAAGGGAGACAAAGCACGGAGTGAGCATGTTTACCTGCTGAATATTTTTTTTAATTCCTACCTCTCTCAGCTCCGCTACCGGTCGGCACCCGACCCCTGGTTACCTGCATCGACCGAGCCCCACGCGCAGCTAAAAGCGGTCCGAGGTTACAGAGAGACGCCACTTAAAAGACTGACGCATCCAAAGTCTGCACAGAGAAAAAGGGTTAAAAAAATGCAAGGAGCCGTTTTCCGTATGGATAAGAGGGCTCTGGAGGATTTGGGCAGAACATAGGGGGGAGTCCAGAGCTATCGGGATGACCTGGCTAAACAAGGCATGACACTGAACCCCCACAAGTACCAGGGATTCCTTTGAAGGGTCACACTCAACCAGAAAAACAACACTTCCTTACGTAACATTCATAGTGATATTTTAAAATCCCCAGAGAAATTCTGTGGTTTCCAGTACTGCGAATCTACTATTTGCTGCCATAAAAACAGTGTGTAATTTAGGAAAATGCAATCCCAGCATATCCAGGGTCACTTAACAGAGGTTGCTCTGTGAAGAGTACGACTCCTTCTTAAACAAAATAGATAATTTATTCCTCCCCAGGGGAAAATTGTCATTTCAGATGTAGAAATGAAAGCAACTATGGAGGGAGGGGGGAGGGGGGGTGTCACAGCACAGGGTCAGCCAGCATGCAGCCCCCCTGGAGCTGGGGGTTAAGGACCTTGCTAAAGGGCACAATAATACACTGGCCCAGGGATTCGAACCTGCAACCTTCTGATCACAGCCCAAGAGTCCTAACCTGCTGAGCCACACACCGTGATAGAATACAATCTACTATATAACTCAAATTTCAAAGAACCAGATCTCGTACAGACATCTCTAGGGTTGTTGATACCCATCACTTGTTTTGGCTTGTGGAATTCTTCACATCCTTCTCATGCTTGCAGCAAGATAGCATGTAGCACGTAAGATCAGAAGGTTGCTAGTTTAAGCCCTCGAACCAGCAGAGTGATTTCCTGATTGGGCCACTATGCAAGGCCCTTAACCCCAAATACTCCAGGAATTGGTTTTGTTTGTGCGTGTGCACCTGCCTCTGTATGCCCTACAAAGACCTGGCATCACATCCAGGGTGTGTCCCACATGCAGCTGTAAAGGCTCCACGTTCATCACGAACTTGCTTCGGATAGGTGACTAGAAAATAAAAAAAAAAAACAGAAGGGTGTATCCCTTTTCTGAGATCAACAGCTACAACTTTTTGAAGATACAATGTTTACAATTTTTCATACCAAGAGGAGACAGGACAGACTGAAAATTACTCAGGCCTGAAGAGAGAGAGGCCTGATGGGAGAGAGGCCTGGAGGGAGAGAGGCCTGAAGGGAGAGAGGCCTGATGGGAGAGAGGCCTGATGGGAGAGAGGCCTGAAGGGAGAGAGGCCTGGAGGGAGAGAGGCCTGAAGGGAGAGAGGCCTGGAGGGAGAGAGGCCTGAAGGGAGCGAGGCCTGATGGGAGAGAGGCCTGGAGGGAGAGGCCTGATGGGAGAGAGGCCTGGAGGGAGAGGCCTGATGGGAGAGAGGCCTGGAGGGAGAGAGGCCTGGAGGGAGAGAGGCCTGGAGGGAGAGAGGCCTGGAGGGAGAGAGGCCTGGAGGGAGAGAGGCCTGGAGGGAGAGAGGCCGTCAAGCTGCTGGTACAATAAGCAGCGGTCGGAGACAGCCAGCTCGAGCTCCATGAAGCCTTCCAGAGATTCCTGAGGCTCGTAAGCCGTCAGTTACTGAACAGACTGATCCTTGGATCCAACGTTTACCACTCAGCATACAGAGCCAGCTGAGGAGACCTAAAGACATCCATCTGTCACCAGAGGAAAACATCAGCTGTCATCTTCCACTTTCCAGATTTCTGACTTATATCTGCCTGGATTTTGGCCTGAATTCCTTTTTTTTCCAGGAACAGCTACATTATTCTCTTTGGCTATAAGACACTACACGCATCAGCTCTGGTAGGACCATGCCGTCTGAATAATAACACTAGGCAGGGATGTTATAGAAACAGCCCCTCTGCTGAGACGAGCCACACTTCTGTGAGGTGCAGGCCCAACGCTTCTCCTGAGAGACCCATGGAACAGAATTGTAAAGATCTAACCAGGCAAACAAATTTCAAAGAACACAGAAAAACATCTAAGTATCGATATCAATTGACTATAACAAAGAAACACCCATGTGTGTTTCTGGTTCTTTCGTCTAACCGATGAGCCACCACTTGCACCCGGGCCTGCACCCCTCTGGCGCCCCCTAGTCCACAGCCGGCTGTGTTTCTGCTGCTTTGCCTCCAGTTGTCCACTGTAAGTGGCCAGCAAAAGAAATTCCAATAAAATGATGAGAAAATAAATTCTCCTTTGGCATGTTTTGATATCACATCCATGGATCCTCACAGCCACCTATCCTGGTGAGCAGCAGGACAGGAGGGTCTTGGTCATCATGACAGTTCATTGCAATTTGGAGGGACCCATTATCCCAACTGCACGTCTCTGAACTATGGGAAACCTGCATGACCCAGGAGACCATGCAAACTCTACACACAGAGAGCGGAGGTGTGATTCGCACCCTTAACCCTGGAGGTGTGAGGCAACATTGCTACCTACCGAGAAACTGTGCCTTTTCAAAAACATAGATGCAAAAGCACGGAGGTTTTGGAATGATGTTACCATCTACAGTAGGGGTCTCCAACCTTATCCGCAAAGGGCCGGTGTGTACACAGCTTTTGGGGAAAACCTTTAAGTCACCTGTTCATACCCAGGTGTGAGGACTCTTCAGTCAATCAGTCCTCTAATTAGTAATCCAATTATAGAGTTGCAGCGAAAACCCACAAATACAACAGCCTTTTCTGTGTAAGACAGCCCACCCCAGATCTACAGTATATCAACACAGAGATTTCATTTCAGGCAGCAATTATTTACAAGTGCAGCTATTTATTTTTCAAGCATAAGAATGTGGTTTTGAGTGATTAATATGCACACAACTCGACAAATTACTGCTTTACCCTAAAGAATTAACAGTTAGCCTGGCTGCCCTGTAAATACAGTAAAAATTCCATTCGCATATGTTATTATGATTAAGCGATTGCCCATATCTGGGCAGAATGAATCACAGATGGTAAACTAGGTTATAAATATTTACCAGTACAGAGTGCAGATGAGCGCCGGAATGGCAAAGCACTCCGATCCAATTCCTCGCAGGCCTGAGTAGCCGCTCCCCGCACTTGGATGGTGTGATGGCGTGCCAACTCCTGAGTGGAGCCTGGATGAAAGGGAAGGAAAACACTCAGGGATCAGAGGGGATAGAGATGTCAAGTAGACCAAGTAACAGATGATGTCATTTTCCTCGAGGTTGGACTCTTGATCCAAGCCTCCCGTGTAGGATTCAGAGTAGATCTAGGCATGATGACTGCTAAGCCAAAAGACAAAAGAAAATAATTTAAACCTCAACTCAGTCAGGCCTATGCAAGGTCACTCTTCAGTGCTATGTAGTAAATCCATGCACAAACAATAGCACTCACTAGCACTTAAACCCATGAGCAAACTACATGCACAAACGTGCCTGGATTCCTGATCCCCTTACAATCACGGGCAGTTCAGTTTCATAGGTTTTCATTATTATGCATGGGAAAGTCGTACTTTATTTCTTAGAAATAGCTTTTAAACTTTTAAATACCTAGTAGTGTCGTGGTAACGGCTTTATCGTAGTCATAGTGCCGGCTTAAACAAAACACGGTATTGTCACAAATGCATCACAAGACCAGGCTGATTTTCACTAACGCCTGACCTCTACAGCTTATCATTCGTTTACGTTGCAATACTTTACTACCAGCAAAATAACGCTTAAATTGCAATAAAAACATAGAGCACAAATCCATGCAAGACGAAAATACATATTGTTTGTTGTATTGTTGTAACGGCGTTAAATAAGCCAGCCGGGGATGTCACTGAATTGTCCCCTCCCGTTCACGGGTATTTATAAAAGTTAACAGGAACAAATCCCTCAGTTAAAACTCAAGCTGACCTTGCTTGGAAAAAAAATAATAAAACTTACAGTGCAATTAGTTACTCCGTGATTAAAATAACCTGATTTAGCGTCAAAGCGAAAATACGAGAGAGGTGCGTATTATTTATATGTTGAAAATATATATGTATCATTTTTTTCGATAAAAAAAAATCTGGACAAGGTTAGCCATTTAATTAAAACATTAAACGCTGCTGGCACTTCCAACGCTGAACATGAAAACAAACTAATAATTCATCAAACACGACAAGCAACGTAAGCTGCTGTTTGCGCTTCAGACATTTAGTTAAATTATGGCGGGCGACACAATAATGTCATTCTATGCCAATAAGTTTATGGACTATCGATAACGAGCTCTGATTGTAAAGTTCATAAATCGAAGAGCGATTTATTGAACATCTGTACCTAGCGAAAGGCAGTAAAGTGCAGTTTACTTCTATTCCTTAATATAAAATACACTACAATGTAATTATAAGGAAATTGAACGTTTTAAAACTGGAAATTGCCTACTCAGTTTTATTCTTGCATGCAAACAGAACAAAAGCCTTTTATACTCATTAAAAAAGCTTTATAGAAACAATAGGCGCCTACATTCCTACTAAAGGAGAAACCCGTATATAAGCCACGTATAATCTTTAAAATAAGCCTGGATCGTTATCTGTCTCACCTACGAAGACGGATCCACTTGAATCGGGTACCGTGCGAAATGTGGCGGAGGAGTAGCGCGCAAAGGCGTCTATTGTCACCCGGAGCGCCGATGTGCGCCGTCCGGCGGTACCGCTGCTCGCTACCTGCCCCCCAGCCCGGCAGCCCTTACATCTGCATCACGCATCCCAGCCCACATCGCCCGGAACGCCAGCGATCGGTGCCACCCCCGCTCACATCCATCCCATATCCCGCCCCCCGAGTCATACCCCCACCCCCCGTCGGAAATATCATTTGACAGCGGGGATCCCTGTCGCTTGCCCGCCAGCTCGCCGTACTTTAGGGACGATAGCAAATCCATTTTCGCCCCAATACCAACCAAGGGCTCGTTCTTGCTTATTCAGCTTTTTATCACGGCCCCCAAGGACGGCTGCTGTATTTATAAACGTGGAAGCGCTTTAAACGTGGTTTGGTACAGTGTTTTTAATTAAGCAGCACAGTAATGGCATAAATACTGTATTATAAATCTCTTTCCCGTACTGCCTATGGGGTGGCAGTGAGTCTGTCGCCTATCGCAGGCAGCACAAGGCAGGGGGAGACCCAGGGCTGTATGCCAGTCCGTCGCAGGGCAATCAGACACTTGCACACAGGCACTGGTGCCACACACGTGGTTTTGGGGCAGATGAACCCATGGAACCCGTGTAACTCCACCGTGCAGAGACGGTATGGACCCCTGCATTGCCGCCCCATTGAGTCACTGTGACACTATTATTATTACTACTGTAAGTATCCTGTTCACTTTTGCACCCCAGAAATCATCAGCATTTTACGAGAGGTACAGGGACTGTTAAAAATAGGAGTCCGTTTGTGCCTCCGTGCAGCTGCACCAGCTAGCGTGACATAATCCGGCAGATACATTTTTACTATATATTAACCTTCACTTTGTCAGTATAACCGCATGAGCGGATTCATGAAGGTCTCATCTACAGAAATGTCCGTGACCGTAATACTTACGTTACCAGTGGCCAGGTGCAGTAAGGTCAGGGTCACCTTCCTAAAGAGATCCCCCCTCCCCATAACACACCTGCTCCTTTATGGGTTTGGTTTTGTATTTGTTTGACTTTGCAGAGCACCTGACCGGTCCCACTCGTTTTGAAAGGTAAGCAATTTGCAGTCCGCCCGGAAACGACCGCGATATACGACGGGAGCCCGCCGTGACTCCGGCGGAGTTCGCCCCCGGCGCCCAGGGAGGGGGATAGACGTGGGACTCGACGGAGTTAGGGAGTCCGATCGGCCGGGGAGCACCGTCTCCTGCTGGGAACGCACGTGCACGCTACGTCACGACGCATATAAAGAAGTTTCTTGTATTGATTTCCATTCATTCCCTTTGCAATGGAGTCAAGCTACATAATGTCTGTCTGTCTGTATCTATCTATCTTTTGACTGCTGGTTGACCAGTGGACACCAAATGGTCGATTGTGATCAACAGGGCGATCGGTAAAACATTTGGAGTCACTCCTGAAACACCTCCCAGTCCCCCCCCCCCCAAAGACAAATCCCTTGTATATTTAACACACATGGTCAATAAAGATGTCTGATTTCTGAAGTACCCTTAAGGGAGCTACTTAACGGGATTTACTTCTGCATTCATAAATAGGTGAAATTGGTCACTGTGTCCAGAGAGCACGTAATATAATATAATATAATATAATATAATATAAGGAAATCGGGAAAATGGAACATGATGCAATAGTACAGCCAGGCTTCTGCAGCTGCCATAGAATGGGGCAGAAAACACATCACGTGGGCAAGGACAGGCACGGTTGCTGGACACCGCGGACCTCTGTAATGTCCATGCACCTCCACGGATTCACTACACGAGTCACGATTTAACACTGGCGGCCTCGTGCAATTACCTCCCATGTCAGTGTCTGGGTCGCTCCTGGCTGGGGACCCCAGGTCCAGGGCTAACGTACTTTGCCCGCTCTCTGCAGTGTGGATTCCCTGCTCCCTCCAGATGATTGTTATGCATGAGATTCCAGCTTCCTAAGCATTCAGGCTGCACTGTGACAAAGCAGCCATCTGTAGGTATTTCAGAAAAAAAGAACCAGCAGTTTCTGCCATTAGAGGATGTTTGCTCTCTTGCACTTCCGCTTTCTGTTGCGTGACAAGCAGAATTTTTTTTTTTTCCCCCAAATGTTTTTTTTTTTACCCCCCTAACAATTTACTTGGGAATTTTCCTGTGAACAAAAAATAATGAATACGAAACAACCAAAGTGTTCTCTCCTCTGTTAGAGAGATAGATATTTTTCAGGTTCACTCATAACACAAAGTCACAGTTTTAGGTAATGCTGTGCTAAAATCTTTTCATTATCCTGAAACCTTATCCCAAGGTCCTTTTAACAGACGTTTGTGGTTCAGGCAGCCATTTATAAAATCTTCTTATCAGCATCTAACCACTTTTACAGCTGGTCCCCATTTAGTTTCAAGTTATAGTCTTGAAGGCACCTGATTGTGCTGCTGATTGGCGATTGTTTATTTAGGAATGTCACAGCAATAAGGAATATATTCAGTGAATGAGTAAGCATTTTAGGCAATATTTCTAGAATGTGTTTTATTTGCATGTAAATGCTTGTACAAACTTTGGTGCATTTGACGGGATTGTTGTGTCAGTCAGCACTGGGTGGATGGTGAACCTACCAATTCACGAGCTGTTGCTTCTCCTGCCTTCACTAAGTGCTGAGAAGGTTGCCTGAGAACTTGGTGGGAAAAAATTAAATCCATCAATCAACAAATCCAATCTGGGTGGTAATAAGCTGAAATGCAAAAATGTCCCAGGGGGAAATATGTGTTAGAGGGCTGGTAATTAGGCTTGACACCGGACTCTGGGGAGGAGCATTGGACAGGCTTTGCTGCAGAAATAGCTTATTTAACAGTGAGTAGCTCAGGTGTGTGAGACCTTGCTGAGGAGACAAGAACGATGCAACATCCGCCCTGTGTGTGTGTGTGTGTGTGTGTGTGTGTGTGTGTGTGTGTGAAATGGAGGACCTCCAGTCAGACCAATAAGGCATCTCGGAATGTGTGATGTGTGGAAGAATCATGGTCTACATCTTGCTTTCCCTTGTCTCACACACACACACACACACACACACACACACATTCACTATATGGACAAAAGTATTGGGACACCTGGCCATTACACCTACAGGAACTTTCATGACATCCCATTCTAAATGCATAGGAATCAATATGTAGTTAGTTCCCCCTTTGTAGCTATAACAGCTGCCACTCTTCTGGAAAGGCTTTCCTCAAGACTTTGGGGTGTGTCTGTGGGAATTTTTGCCCATTCATGCAGAACAGCATTTTTGAGGTCAAGCTCTGATGTTAGGTGTGAAGGCCTGGCTCCCAATCTCCATTGTAGTTCATCCAAAAGGTATTTAATGCGGTTGAGGCCAGACAAGTTCTTCCTCACCAACCATGTCTTTATGGACCTTGCTTTGAGAACTGGGGCACAGTCATGCTGGAATAGTAAAGGTCCTTCCCAAAACTGTTCCCACAAAGATGGAAGCATAAAATTGTCCAAAATGTCTTGGTATGGTGAAGCATTAAGAGTTTCCTTCACTGGAACTAAGAGGCCAACCCCTGAAAAACAACCCCATACCATTAACCTCAACACCAAACTTTACAGTTGGCACAATACAATCAGGTAGGTTCTCCTGGCATCCACCAAACCCAGACTTGTCCATCAGACTGCCAGACAGAGAAGTGTGATTCATCACTCCACAGAATTTTTCCACTGCTCCAGAGTCCAGTGGTAGCGTGCTTTACACCACTCCATCCGATCCTTAGCACTGCACTTGGTGATGTGAGGTTTGCATGCAGCTGCTCGGCCATAGAAGCCCATTCCATGAAGCTTCCAGTGCACAGTGTTTGTGCTGGGGTTAATGACAGAGGAAGTTTGGAACTCTACAGTTATTAAGTCAACAGAGTATTGGCGACATTTACGCACTATGCACCTCAGCACCCAGAGACCCCACTCTGTTACATTACATGGTCTGCCACTTCATGGCTGAGTTTCTGTTGTTCCTAAACGCTTCCACTTTGCAATAATACCACTTACAGTTAACTGTGAAATATCTAGTAGGAATTTCACAAACTGTGACTTATTGCAAAGGTGGCATTCTATGATGGTACCATGCTTGAATTCACTGAACTCTTCAGAATGACCCATTCTTTCACAAAACTGTGTAAACCTGACTGTATGTCTGGGTGGTTGATTTTATACACCTGTGGCAATGAGTCTGAATGAAACACCTGAATTCAAAGATTAAGAGGTGTGTCCCAATACTTTTGTCCCTGTAGTGTATAGACAGCTGAGAGTGAATCTTGTGGTCTGAGCACAAGGTCAGCCATTTATTTGGTCCCCTGGAACATTTTGAGGGGTTAAAGATGTTCCTGAGCCTGATAATGAGGGAGAAATCCCGCTAGGGGTGCAGTATCAGTTTGTATTTTTCGTTGAGAATGAGTGAGCGACTGCTTTAAAGCCTCTGACTGTCTCACAATGAACCATGTCAAAGCTGTCAAAAAACGTCAACCTGGGTAAGAAGGAGAAAGAGTGACGGCTGATGCGACACGTCGATCGTCCCAGACATTACTCCAGACTGTGCGCTGAAACCCAGACAGCAGGTATCCCGAGCTGCCAGCTTCCCGCCTGACACAGTCAGGCGCACAATCCCATTGGAAAATCCAGGAAGGGGTCATCTGTGGGCCCCGTGGTGTAGAGAGCATTAAAATGAGCTCCGGGAAGCTGTGACACAGTCTGAGAGATTACCTTCACCAGGTCTGTGACGGCTGGAGATGAGTACAGTGTGAGTGGATCCTAACACCCCTGGGTGCTCTTTCCTTCCATGAGCAATTCTCACACTTTCCTTGATGATGCAAGACATATTTCGCATGGTCTCCTGTATTTTCTCAATGCGTTACAACTCTACAGTATAAATATATTTATATTTAAGCTACTGCTTGCTAGGAGAAGCATTACCTTTCGGGGTAATGAGAGCAGCTTTCCATAGGTACATATATGGGGACCAGGAGCGAGATACAGTAGTCACCCCCCCCCCCCTCCCATCCCAATCAAGCAGAGCTCCAGGACCTTGTTGACATGCCAAACGCTATGCCTGCCTTCCTGAAAGCCCGCAGATAATCTTACTGTTCAAACAAATATACAAAACAATCTCTCTGACGGCTAGTCTTGCAATCTCATCGGTGTCTGGATTAATTTAAGAGAGAAAATCGACAGGGTCGAAAGAATCCCGTTGCTGTTGTCATGCGTGAATGTTTTTCTGACGTATGCCAGAACGGCGAGTCAACGGAGAGGCTCATTTCTGCTCCTGCTCGCAGACCCCGAGTATCTCGGGTGAAGTATTGTGTGGGTTAGATACTTAAAGGGCAGGGAAAACCCCCTGGGGGGAGACTGTTCAAAGCTGAAAAGAAGCAGACCATCTTAATTAGGATGGGGGAACCATCTGGTAGCGCATGGCAGATAAAGAGAGGACAGCCTCACACGCACACATGCAGACACAGGTCAGCTTCTCGCTGGAGCTCTGCATGATTCCACCATTACTGAGACAACAAGCTTGCTGTCGGCATTTTTTCCAGAGTATGCACTCTCGCTCTCTTGCCCGTTAACGTCTGAATGCTAAGGAAGATGGCCCTGCGGCATTATCCGCATTCCTGCTATCGGCGCAACGTGCAGCTTAAGTGCTTAGCTATACAGAGTTGAGCTTATGAATGCCATACCATCTGTCAGTTTAGGTTGCGGAAAAGACAGCTCCACCTGTTAAAATGCTTTGTTTGTTTTTATTTAATTTGTTGCCTGGCAACAATATTTCTTATTTTTTAAGGGTATAGCCCTGTGTTTTTGGCTCCTCTGTAGTTGAGCGGACAGTCCTGAATTGACACAAGTGGTGGTCTTAGCCAAAGAACTCACCATCAGGCAACATCCAGATCAATTACTGACAGTGGCCACATGTAAATATCAGTTGTTCAAGCTGCTTTGGATGGGTACGGTTTTTCTGTAATTGTTCTCCTTCTATGAGACTTGGGGTCTTTCTCTGGGCAACCTGATTGATGTTGCCCTTTCTTTTGTTCACGTCTTCATGTGACGAGATGATATGCAAAAGATTCCCAGAAGGCAGCCAAACATGCAAAGAAATCGCCGGAAGCGTTTCCCAGCCTCCCTTGGCTGGCCCGTATCGGCACACGCCTCTAACAGTGGCTCCGAACTCCTGGCATCTTTCCTGAAGTGCTCGAATTCATAAACGCCTGTTGATAATTCTGAGAGGGATTAAACAGGAACTGGAAATGTGAAGCTCCGTACAGAACAGATGTGAGACGACGATGAAAGAACCTGTTATGATTATTTCTCTGATAATTTATTTCACTTGTTCTCATAAGTGGTTAATTCAGGCTTATGCTTAATACAATAGCCGGGATGATTAGATGAAGGAATGGGAGGGAAAATTTTTAGGCATGTTGGGTGTGATTTTCTTGCATTGCCAGGGGAACAATATTCTGGAACATTCCGTCTCTGTACTGCATATGACAGCATTTCAGTTCAGAAAAGGGACAAATATCAGGCCTCTGCTTCTTTAAAGAATACTTCATAGAATTTTCAGGGAAATTTTGCCAACAATTTTATAACTTTATGGATTCACGATTCTGCAATCAAACGAACATGATCCAGGTGAACGTGTCAAAGGCTGCAGCATGCATTTGAATACACCCCTTATTTGGTTTTGCTCCTGAGGAAGAAAATGCTTATTGCGTGTTATCATCATTTAACGCAGTTTCCTTGAATCAGGCATGCAAATGCGTAAAATTAATGAAACCAGATGATCTAGTTTTTTTTCCCGTGTTTAAGTCCCAAACAGCCCAGAGTTCAGAGTGAAGTGAAAGTGAAGCTGTAAACAAACCCTATTTTAAAACTCCCCTTTAAAAAAAAGGAAAATGGCCTAGCTATTGCTGTGTGATGTCACAGCTCACAGCGAATCAGAGTACAGGATGTGCCTGTTAAGTGTCTGATAGGTGCTCGAGAATAATGTATAAAGCTCCCATTAAATATTTACTCCGTTCCCTCCTCACAATCCTCCACTTGGATCCCATAAAAGCCCACATGTGTTGTGGGGTTAGACCACAAGTGACGTTTGGGGTCTCAGTATCCACTCTCCAAAAGTGTAAGAATAACAGAGGATTAGCTGTCCCACAGGGCGAGGATGACTGTCCCTCACTGACCTCCATGATGCTTAGAAACATGACTTTGGTGGCGCTGATGTTGTGCAGACTCCCAAATGGCAGAGATCATATTGCTTTTACTTAGTTTAATCTAACTGTATTATGTAATATGTAAATATGTTACTGAATTACTGGATTTTTCATTCCTCCTTTTGGTGACAGTGCCATGTGGCATGAATATCATCATTTAGAAAAACTAAATGTGTCTTTTCACACACCCCTAAAAAAGAGGGACCCAATCAGATCTCTATGGCTTAGCTGTTTTAGACTCAGATTAAATTATCGGATATTTTTTGTTTTTGTAGTACAAATTATGAGTCCTGCAGTGATGATTATAAAGACCCAACTTCCAAACATCCATCCAACTATCCCATCTAGGGTACCCCTACTTTGAGCCCTTGGCTTCCTGAGATGGTTGATGGATGGATGTTCTTTTTCTTCAGACTTACTTCTGAGCTTAAAATGGAGTTATATAGCAAAGGTTATGAAGTCCATCCATCCATCCATCCCACCTCATGTCCTGTGCTTCCCAAGGTAGGCTCCAGGTTTCCTGCAGCCCCATAATAGAGTTGTGTTTGGAAGTTGAGCAAATTTAATGAAACACTTTCCCCTACCAACCTTGCCGAACTCTTCCTCATTACACTGTCATCTATAGAAATCTTTGCCGGACCATTCTGCTGCCACAAAGAGGTTATTCAAACTGCACTGTCAGTCGGACATGTATAATTTAGCCCTGCATATCTTTTAATAAAATATATTCATGTGTAATAAGGTTTCTGAATTTTCCACTCTTTCTATAAAAAACCGAAGACCACATATTCTCCCATCATAAGGTTGTTCCTGAATCAGATTTAAAGAGGCAAATGATTTGTTCCTCATGCCATGTGTGATTTCTCTCAGAACATCAGGGCAGCGGGGAGCACATCGCCACCGCACACATGTTACAGACTCCATAAAAGCAGAAGAAAGAGCAACGGACGTGGGGCAGGATTTCGCCAGATGAGATGTAGCAAACTGGAACAACATTGGATTCATATTTGCTCCTTGAAGCTAACAAGACCGCAGTTGAATTTTAAAAGTCATAAGTAGCTGGAAAGACAGCTATGGTATGTAGGGGTATGTGATAGTGGTGAGGAAATGTTATGGTGTGTCTATCACTCCACGTTTGAGCCGCCTTCTGCTTTTGGGATCTGCCCACCGACAGATGCTTCCTCATGGCAGATTGAGCCGGCACTTTCACTGTAAAAAAGACAGCGGTACCGGATCCAGATTTTTTTTTTTACCATTTCAACAGTCTGAGCAAAAATGAATAAATCAAATAAGTCAATGCCAATAAAATGCCATTAGGACACTTCCATGGACACCTGGCACTGGCAAATTGTTGACAGAAAGTCAGAAAAGAAATGTTTTTTTGTCAAAGTTGAGTACTGTTGGTAGCCCAACCCAGCACCAGTGACTATCACAATAATGGAGCCCCTTGTGTTGGGGGCAGGACCAGGGGGGTAGGGATGGGTCCGTAGAGTTCCTGGCTTCATTCATTCAGGAGTCACATGAATGCTGAATGTGCTGTGAAATCAGCTACAGATAGCTGTGCAATTTCAGCAGCATCCATCATCCATCATGAGGAAATTGCCAACTGCCCCCCCCCACCCCAGCTTCCCAGACACAAGCTGTCACACTCAAGTCCCATGGGACTTAATTAACACCGGAAGTCCCCAGCTCAACATGCACTGTGCAGTGAGCTTCTTTTGCACATCACACTCCCTCTCGTCTCACGTCTCACATGCGTTAAGTCTTGGTCATACAGTCCGCAGACTCGCTTTTGACTTGCAGTCCCGTCTTGTCTGTCTTGTGACAGTGTTTGCAGTTTTGGGTTTAGGAGTTCAGAGTCCTGCCCACAGCCACCCCCGTCATCCGCACCCGAGCGCCCCTCCCGCACACCTTCTGCTGGAACTTCTCATCCAATCAGTGGCCCCAAGTCTTGTCACTTACGGGTTTCCTGCCGTGTTCGATGGCGTCAGGAGCCATCGGGGCAGGAAATCAGAATCTTTATCGTCACACGACCAAGGCCGGTGGAAATTTCTGCTGGCACAAGACAAAAGGTGCAGAACCGGGAGGATTAAATGCAAGGTACCGTGTGCGTTACATACAGCGGTTTGTGTACCTGGGAGTCTAGGCGGGACTGTCTGGATCAAGATGCTCTGCATCCATGTCAAATTTGTCAACAATAGGTACAAGATTCAAGGATTCTATTAGTCACATGCACGAATGTACTGGTGCACCATCACTGAAATAAAATTGCTACTATTTTAGATTGTGCAACAAACAAGGCAGAAGGATAATAAAAAAAAGATTAAATAGTAATTAAAACATATTTATAGTGCAGGTTGTAGCAATAGCTTATATTACTTGGCAGTGATCCTAATGGTGCTATTGGCCTGGAGATACAAACTACCCCTCAGGCTCTCAGCCCTGGCTGTTAGGCTCTGGAGGCGCTTGCCGGATTGCAGACGCCAAATGAATCCATTTCTCACATACTCACGGTCCGTTTTTTAGCGCACTGTTAAGATTCCGGCAGGATCAAATCAACAGTGCTTGAAAGGTATCTCTAGGGTCATAGCTGTGAAAGGTCTCCTCATTCTGCTCCAGCGTCTGACATCTGACCTTGTCGCATCGTCTCTGCTGGAAACAGCACATGCAGTCCGCCTGCCTGGCGTCATCCTGACTAACATTTCCTTTCAAACTGTTACGTGGCAGGATTAAGATAAAGAGGCAGAACATGAACCTGAGGTGCACGCTTTTATTAAAAGAGGGGCAGGGGGGTTAGAGGGGGGTCTGGAGTGGGTGTGCATGCGACAGTTCGAGGAAGCGAAAGGGCGGAGGTGCAGCGACAGGGTCGGGCACTGCCCGGGGTGTGGGGCCCGGGGCCCCGAGCTGGGAGGGGGCCACTGAGGGCGGCAGATTATATAGTACAATGCAGCAACAAATCTGCTTTATTAGTGTAGAGACTCCGCTTCACATTCCTGAGGGTTAGATCCCTGCAAATGTGAAAATTCACAAATAAAAGCGGGGCCATTATTAAAAATGCTAAATTGACGGCACTGAAAAGTTGAAAAGTTACCGAGAAAAACATGAGATTCCACAATCATAAAGACAGCTGACGTGTGAGTGATGTTGGTTTCCGAGAGAAAAGGTCAAATCTCACACTTTTTTTGCTTATCAAAAATAACTTTTAATTTCAAAGACTTAGTAGCATAAAGATTTTATGCAATTCAAATCATTTTCATTATCGCTTATCTATGTTTGGTTTAGGTGTTGTCGGCAATCTCTCAGCAAGCTCCAAAAATACGCCTGTTTAATAGTTCACGGCCAATTCGTGAATAACCAAAACTGCGAATCTGTGTCAAGTTCACGAATCTGTAGGGGCGGCTGCATAAAGTTCGGCACAAAAGTGAAAATAAAGGACTTGTGTTTAATTTCTCCTTGTTAATATTACTAATTTAGGCTTCCTGCTAAATAACGGTATGAAACATTACCATGTCGGGGGGGATGACTTGGAGGACCCCGTGGAGTTTTTATTCCTAGGGCCCCCAAGGTCTGTAGAATCGCCTCTGTGATGAGGAGAGAGCCGTGGCCCCAGTCCCCTACCTGCAAATATCACAACCCTCCCAGACATGCCGCCACCCCCATGGTCTCCTGGGTACTCGCATTGCATGCTGGGAAACGTGATGGCTTAGGCTCCCCATGCTGAGGGTTCAAGAATCAGCTGGATGTTTCTGCTTTGCCGTTAACCTCTGTAAGTCCATCGGAGGCCAACTCCTTGCAGCAAACATATCCCTTATAAATTCTACATAATCACTGCTCTTATAGCATAGTGGTATTTTATGTGAATAGTGGAGTCTTTTCATGGTCCCCAATGAATCTGCTGGGTTTCCATCTGTATCTTCACGGTTTGTGTGGTGCTGGTTGCCAGGTGGTGCACACGCTGCCCAGAGCAGCAGCCAGGCCGAGGGCAGCTGTGGCAACATGGTGCTACTGACCTGGTGCTGTAGGCACGGTGGATGTCTGCAAATATACCAGAGAGCACAGGAGGGAGGGAGAGAGAGAGAGAAAACTAATATATTCATTATCTTTGTCTACTATGTTTGCATGATTTAATTTCCCTACAGTTTTATTATTGTCTCCGAAATGGCTTCGGCAAGACACTTTCCAGTCATAATGTCAATAAAGTTCATCTGAATGAAAAAGAGACAGAGAATTGTATAGATGCAGATTATCTTTTCTACTGGAGGTACGGAAAATATGGCTATTCTGAATCAAAGGCCTGTCCGGATCTGCAGGGATGTAGCCGTCAATGTTAAAACACTTTAAATTAAAAATATATATATATATACTCCGTAAGGGTACCAAGCTTTATAACGACTCCATGTGAATAAAGCTTTTAGACAGTAGCTGTCTTCTGTGGAGTCATTCTATAGCTAAGTCTGAGTGACCGTTTTCTCACCTTTTCGGAAGTTATTTTCTTTCACATGAAATGTATGAAGCATGAAAGTGTGACGATACATGAAAGCGGGAAATGCAGTGACCCACCAGTGGAACTGGCCTGGTGAAAAACCACTATGAATCCTCATTCCCTTTCAAGGCCTCTGGCTAGCGGACTGTAAGACAGACCTATAAAGTCACTTCACACAGCAGCAGGGAACCAGAAGATGGGATGGCCCTTGTTTCCTTGAGCCGAGCCTGACCCACATCGTTATGAAAACCCCACTAAGTACTGCTGTGCAGCCCAGACGTTATGCTGAGGAGGTGTATCCACTGTCCCATGTGGGGATATGAAGACCACAACAGGATATGAAGACCACAACACAAACATGAAGACCACAACACAAACAGGCGCCGCCACAACAGCAGCGCATAACCAACATAATCTGGTCAACTGAGCAGACGCTTGTCGAAAAATGTGACATTCCGCAGCCTCCAAAATGGGATTATTAAAAATACTATTATTTTTACACCCAATACAGAAATAAGTTTATATTTTACAATATGCCACAGACAAACAGTCAGTGGAAATACACAAGCAAATTCCTAGTTAAATTATGTGTTAGGGACTCAGGGTCTGGTGCGGGCAGAAGGAAGTGATGACAAAAGGGGGTCTACTAAAAACACACTGGGGTAAAATGCAAAACAAAAGGACCACCAGGGGTCAGAACTAAACTGGGGAAAATAACTAACAGAACCACAAATGACTAAAGGGAAACGAGTAACACAGAGAACAGAAAACAGGCAGAGTAACAAATGCAGAACAACATACACAATGACCGACTGGGGAAATTACCTAAGGCAGGCACTTAAATACACTGATCCTGAGGACTAACAAAGGGCAGGTGTGAATAATCAAAAACAACCAATTAAGCAACAAAGCAGGGTAACAGGCAACAGGTGGAATGAACTACAATGAGCACTGGACTGGGCAAGGGAACCCTAACAAACACCAAGACTAGGAAACAGACTAAACATGTACAAGCAGAACACAATAAAACAGAGCACAAGCACGCTAACTCAAAACAGGGAAGCAATGATAACTAGTAACATAAAGGGGAAAAACAGAAAACAAACAGATGAGGCTGGCCTAGAGCCCACAAAAAGAGAGCTCTGTTTATGTGTTATTGTGTGTATAAGTGCCTTTAAACGACTGTGTTGAAAAAGGCACCGTATAAAAATAAATTGAGTTGAATTACGTGTTTTCATTTTACTTCACTTTATAATATTCTAACACCAAAGGGTAAATGAGTTACGGATCTGAGAATCAGAAGTGCTTATGCAAAATTGGGAGAAAGTCAGAGAGAAATTCTTCACCAAGTCCGCATGTACCGTAGGAACATAAAACGCTGATAATCGTGGTTTGGTTCTGGTGCTGCAAGAAATGATCCAGTTTTATTATTATCAACTTAGACCTCTGCATCTGGCTCCCCCTGCGAGTTTGTGTTTTATATTTTTTTCCCTGCATCTTTCAGCCCTAAGATGAAACTCCCAGATGTGACATATTTCAGCACTCATTGTACTTTTCCTAAAAACTTGATTGTATTAAATAAATAAAAAAACATTCATATAAATAATGTAAAATTGTAATATAAAACTTGTGCAGAACTTGCTGTCATTTTCCTTTTCCGAGAACCTTTCACAAGATCCTTAAGACGGTGTAGGTCGCCCTCTGCAGGACACACATCCGCCCGCAAGGCGGTAAATCATTAGGTTCTGTACACATCGTGCGCGCTGATTTAAGTCATATTACTTAAATGGTGTGATTTTACAAAATCCAGTTTTGAAATCAGAATGAATTCTCCATTTTTTAATAGAAAATAGATAGGGCTGGTTGTCAACAAATATATGTTTGTCACGGAGCTGATGATTCTTAAACTGGATGGTTTGTTTGTGTAAGCTGTGCATAGATTTCGTTTTTTAACTACTAAAACAAAATGTTTTTTACTTTTTTGCCATAAATTTCGATTGCATTAGGATCACTCCGAATTTGGAGTTGGCGATTGTCTATATTGTTATGTTACATTTCTGTTGCTATGCTAATCTACACACCAGCTAGCAAGAAATATGTGCTAAACGGCAGGTTGGTACAAGTAGTCTCATTTTTGGGAGGGGTTGGTTGTCACTCCTTAAGTGATTGCAGGAGGCTGAAAATGCATGATTAAATCAAACGCGCGCGGGATGATGCACTTCCGTTTTCAAAGATCATGTAGTTAATAATTTTACCGACCCACACACCCGTCGGCCCTCCGGGAACATGCCCGGTATGCCAGATGGCCAGTGCAGCCCAGCTATTTGCTCTAGATGACGTTAAAGAACCATTCATTCCTTCATTGCCAGATCGCCAAATGATAAATGTCCGATAGGTGGCAGTGTTGCTACCCCGAGAATCCGAAAGAAGGTTGAACAGCGAAGATGGTGCTTTATCGGGTTACACGATAAGGCGTTTTGCGGGTATTTCACGCTATTAAGTGAGTTTCTTATCGGTGTCCCCTGCAGAGTCAACAGCTCCTTCATTCAAAGGATTCACAGCTGATAACCAAACTCATCTGGGAATCACCCAACACCAAGGACTGAGGAGAAAAACCCTTTAAATATTTCATTTTTTATTTAAAGATGTTTACTCCTTTCTTCATAGATGAACACGTTATCAAATGAACGATTAGGCTATACGTGTCGCTTAAAACGGAACTTAATTTGTGCACAATGTGCATGTCGGTTTGAGTGCTAATTTTACGTTTGTCATACTCTAGCTATGGTGATTACAATAAGTTATATTTATGTCAACGTGGATTTCACATCAAAGCTTTCTCGTGATTTATTACATTATCTTTTTTGAACAAGTGAGCTGTTACTTTTCTCAAGAAAAGGAGACACGTTTTTTCAGTTTCTGATGTTTAGTTGCCAGTTTCCCTTAGAAACGTTAGTCATTATTTTCCTGCGGGTTCATCTCAAGGATAAGTGTCTGTTTTCAGTGCTGAGTCACGGTAGCTGCAGGCCTATGATATGGGCTCATTGTAAGGCTGCTCGCACTTTATAATATGTATTCAAAGCTTTCCACCACAAAGTTTATTTTTTTTTGTCAGTTTAGTCATCTCAAGGATTTACTGAAAAGAAGCACTGACGCAAACTTCACGTGTTGTTTAGGTTTTTCATAAGGGAAAAAACACCAAATTAAAGAGTCCCATTGACAATAAATACTTTATTTGACCACAAAAATATGCGAACTACTTATGTAGACACTTATGAAGTATTTACCAGTTGAATGGCACAATCATGTAATTTAAAACCTTATAGGTTTTTCTTGCATTCATTATCTGCTTGCAGTAGAAAATGGGAAATACTGAAAATAGATCATATTTTACACGGTCATTTCAAAGACAGGATACAGTACGTAAAACAACAAAAATATACATTCAGGTGGAACTCGACATGTGATGGTTGGTTTGATTGACAGAGGCGAGTTCCTGTTAGTCGCAGTTTCTTTCCCAATGACCGCCACGTTCGCTGACAACGCCTAATGCCATCTGCCGCAGTGTTCTGTTTTGTGACGTTTCGCGCCCGTGTGCTGCTGTAGCGATAATGCCCTTTCACCTCCAATAGTGTGACACTGCATGGCCACACGCATGGTGAGATTCCGCCTGCCTGAACCACGCCAGATTTGCCATTGTCAGACGCAAACCGGGAGGGTGTCTTTAAAAACTACAAGTCGTACACAGCCCTTCAGAAAGAGATAGAGGCACCTGGACATGGGTCAGGGTGTAATGAGAGTGGGGGTGTGTCACAAGAGAGTGTGAGAGCAGCAAGAGTGATTCCATGTATTGGATTGGTCACAGTGTTGGCGACCCCTGGAGGGATGTCTCGTGTATTGCAACACTTGATGGCTTACGCGGTAGAGTTCGAAACTGGGGCATGTATAGCGGGACGTTACTCACTGCCGACCCCACGGCCCATTCACCCCCCTGAGTGCCCAGCAGGGGGCTGGATTCCAGGGGGAGCCTGTGCCACTGCTCAGGGAGGGCTGCCAGGACATCGTCTTGCAGGAACCTAGCCCCCAACTCCTCCTCCTCCTTGCCGTTGTCTTCTTCACCTTCTTCCTGTGAGGTCATCCTCAGATAGCACAGCTTCCTCCCCGTGTCACTCCTCTCTGGGGCCTCTTCCTCCTCCCGCTCCGAGGTTTCGGAGTACTCCTCGGCTGAGTTGTACAAGCTGGAGCACCGGAGATGCAACTCGGAACCCCGCGGATGCTCGGGCTCCCACGCCCCCCCCGGAAATGACCCAGAGATGTCGGAGATGTTGGCTGAGAAGTTGCCCTCATCAGAGATGCTACTGAGACTCTCCTGCTGCTTGTAGAGAAGACAGAGTGCCCCCGGAGGCAGGACGGTAGCATAGGTGATCCTAGACTGGTCTGAACCCTCAAGTCCCTGAATTTCACCGCTGTCCCCACCGGCTGAGTGTCCATGAGACTCACTGATCTTTTCTCGAGCCGGGGGTGTGGTCTCCTCCACGATCACAGCTTCAGAGATGGTCTCTGACTCCAGGAGCAATGGGTGGGACATCAGCAGCTCTGGGTGTCGAAACAGGTTCTCGATGGTCTCTGCCTGAAAACAGAGGGGCTGTCAGTATGTACCAGCTCACAATTCATGCTTGGACCTGCTAAACCTGAATTAATGTGTCGAAGATTCTCACTTGATCTTTAATCTCTAAGGTAATCTTTAATCCTACTTGAATTCACAATGGTTTGAATGTTTGAACCGTCTCCATTTTCTGTTCCAATTTTTGTTAAAGCCATCCATTAAAATTAATCAACTACATCTTGATTCTATGACTGCTTCACGGTCGTTTATCCTCTGAAGGGTCATGGTGAGCCAGGATCCAATTCCGGAAACGATAAGGTACAAAACAGGAGATACCCTGGATGGAATGCAAGTCTGTCACAGAGCAGCTAATCACATACAGTGCGCTGGCAATATAGAGATACCAATAGACCTGAACCGCCCAACGGTCTCTGGACTCTACAAGGAAAATTGAGAATCTGTAGGAAACCCACATCAACATGTGAAGAACGTGCAAACTCTACACATACAGAGGATGGAATCCAAAACCCAGGTGTGAGGTCACAGTGCTACTGGGTGAGTCACCAGGCCACCCACCGATATCATACTGTTCTGCACTATGTTCTAAGACCCAAGCACATCATATTTCAGTGACTCCATTGTAATGCAGAAGATACTCGAGTTAGGTGTTTCGGTAAACGTTACCGAAGAGACCTGTACAGTATACTTTACATGTCACGTCAAAGACAATTTCATTCAGATTCCAGTCTTGGCTCCCTAACTAGTCATCAGCAAAGGCAAGACTGATCCGTATGCCTGAAGCCCACCCGGCACCGAGGCAGAGACACTGACCTTCTTAAAATCCACGCCTTGGGCCCACGAACAGTTGCTGGGATTCGGAACATCTTTCCAAACAACCCTCCTCATCCTGAAACAAACACAACCAGGAGGAAAGTTGGCAAACATGAAGGACGAACTGCGTGCCGTACCAGAGAGACAGCCACTATCGCTTTGTCCCGGTAACTCCTCAGCTGCCTCGATCTGTTCTGATCTCCACTGCCAAGAGTCTGTCCTTGAAGAATTACACTGCTGAGATCTCGGCCTTTTCAAGAAGTCATCTTGGCAGAAGTCTTTGCACTGACATTCACTCTCCTAGCCTGACTGGGCAAAGCTGCTGGCCAACAAAAACAAGGTGAATGGTACGTATTACCTAAGAGGATATTTATAAACTCCTATTGTTGCAGAATGGAAAACAGAGGGTGATTATCAGGCCACATAAGCAGCTATAACTTACAGCAATAAGAAATGTAGAAATCTGAGGTGGTGTGTAGTGTGCAGGTTTTGCTGTATTTGTTGTCTGGATAAGTCCCTGTCCTGTCCTGTCTTTTCCCTGCTTGACCAGCAGGTGTCATCACTTTCCTAGTGTTTGAGTCTCTCTGATTGTTTATTACCCACACCTGAGCCTTGTTAGTCCTGGCCCTAGTGTTTGACCCACACGTGTTTCTTGTCTAGTCCCAGTTACATGTGTGTATATGTGCCTTCCCTTGCCCTTCATCTGGTCATTGTGGGGTTTACTTGTGTTACCTGCCAGTAGTTCTGCCAGTATTGTCCATGTTTTGATTGTGTTCCCTCTGCTTATCCTTGCGTGAAGATCCAGACCTTTTTTATTCCCTGTGTAACCAACCTGCCTTTGTTTGGTCCCTTTTGTGATCTGTTCCAATAAATTAGCTGTTGTAGGTCCTTCCATCATGCCACACCAGGACATTTGTCTGGTTCAAGGCAGGGTTTGGATTAGTCTTCAGAAAATTACTGATCCATCTTATTATTTCCCAGAGAATCAGGACAATCACAGGACTCTTGTTTTTTATATCCAGGGTTATGTATCTGAGACAAGGGAAGCCATCTTCTGAACCTGACAGAAATGGTCTTGTTTTAACAGTCTTCAGCGTACTCTTACCTACAGTATATCCTAATCCTAACCCTGTCTTGGTAATAAAATCAGAATATTTCATTGGTTTTTCAGAGGTCCTTTGCTAAGCAATGGTTCATGCCACAAAAAAGAAGTATTAATCCAGTGTCATTTTCTGCATGAGCGTGTTTCTAAATCGCATGCAATTAATTTGAATTTGTGACATGCACACAATTACTGTGTTACAGAATAATTAATTGTCACATTAGAAGTATGACTCAGTCCTCTATGCAGAACTGCTTCAATCACACTGAGGTTTAGGTTTGGACTGGTGTCGACATGCATTGTGGATTCCTGAGTTGCATTCTTCCTGTCATCCTGATCACGTAGCAGAAAAGCATTTAAACCATAAGCCTGCCTCCACTACGCTGTTGGTAGGAGGTTCATACAGTGGCTGGTTTTCACCAGGCATTATGGGACCTAAGGGTTACCGATTCCATAGAATGTCCATAGAATGTTGCTCCCTAATTATTGAGGATCACACAAGTGGTTTCTGGAAAACTTGAGATGGGCATTTGGCTTCTTCTCAAACAGCAGTGGTTTCTACCTTGCTGCTAAATCATGTCCTGCATCTTATTTTTGCCCGGTGTCTAATGGAGAAGCCATAAACTTTTACCTCAGCCAAAGCACGGAAAGGCCTGCTGATCCCTAAGCATTCTTCACTGGTTCTTTAACGTGTTCCTCTGTGATTTTACACCTTACAATCAATCTTTTAGTCCAAACGGCCACTCCTGAGAAGTTTTACTAGCCTCCCAAGCTTTCCATTTTAGCAGTAAAGCTCTGGCTGTGGTTTGGTGGAACCCGGAAACGGTTTTCTAACAGTTCTCGGGCAGACAGGCACCAAACGCCAACCCGTCTCCTTTTCCATCCAAATATAAAGTCCCTTTTCTTTCTCCCATCTCTGTGTCACCAGGTTCTGTTTGCTGACTCGCCCGGAGCAAATGTTACAGCACGGCATTGAAACAGCTGACCCAGACAGCCCCTACATTGGGGTTGAATTACCCGGGTGGTGCCAGGTTTCTGCGTCATGCTTTTCCCTGCTTAGAGGCCCCCTCTGTGCCCTCTCACAATACACCAAAAGAACTAACCAAGATCAATCCAAAGACCCAGGGTAGAGACTTTTTCTAAGTCATAGCAATCTCTGTATTTCTTCTAATGAAGGAATAATAATATACTATCGTTGATGATTCTACCCCAGATGGTTTAGAATAGAACTGCCAAGGGTTTTGAGGTAAGGAACACAGTCCACGTGTGAACAGAATCACATTGTTCTTCAGAGCAATAACTGCTCCCCTGATATGTTTCCCAATTCTGATAAAGCATGAAAACACTGAAAATTGGCGCTCAGACTTTTTTTCCATAACTGGGCATGTACTGGTGCCAAGTTCCCACAAACCCTAATGGTCTTCAGGAGAGTATGATCCAACCGGCCTGCCAGTGGATTGGTCAGCCTCTCCAAGGTCAGAGGACCAACACTTTTCTCAAATTGACATATTCAGCCTTTTTTATTTGCAGACAGAATCTGCACTGGATTATACGCTATAGAGAACTAAGCCAATTTACCAGGTAACTGCAAATCTGCTAAACCACTGCAGCTTCCATGTCATCCACTGAACCAAATTTAGAGATGTGAAACGATATTTCAGATGAAATTATCTCAAAAGAAAGTTTTGTGTATTAAAAAAAAGCCCCTTAATTTCCCCTCCATTTTCCAGCAGGGCACACTGCGTCACCACTTCAGCTCATCCTACTGCTCCTTTTATATAAATGCATGCTGCAAAAATACACATGCGACACGCAGACGAATAAACACGCATGCAGCGCGAAAGGAACACGCATTCAAAGGAGCTACAGGGGCCGTCCGTACTGGCGCTGGGAGACGGTCAGCATCAGGAACAGGGCCACAGACAGGAAAGCCACCACCATCATCAGCATATAGACCGCTTGCTCTCCGCCGGGACGCCCCCTGTCATCTGCGAGGGGAATAAAGAAATTAATGATGGTAGGTAAGAGAAGGCAGCCATTATGGGCAGGCGATCAGGAAACATAGGCGGCTGCCTAGGGCGCCATCTTCTGAGGGGGTGCTGATTTAGCGAGTTTGTTGGGGGAGTGACGTTCTCTTAGGGCTCTACGTTAGCTCTGCGCAGCACTGCTGGTCAGGGTCCACAGGTGACTCCATAAGGGAGATAAAGCACAGGGAATGGACTTGCCTTTGGAGCAGATGGGCTCCCCTTCCCCACGCTCAAAGATCGGGTAGAGAACGAACTGGTATTCATCCGAGTCAAAGAACACATCTGCAGAAGATACAAAACGAACAACGAGTAAATTACAGGATACATGAGAGCGCGGTGGCGGGAGATGGGCAGGTAATGTGCGTCTCTGAAGAGGAGCGCCCGGTCATTTCCAGCCGGGACACGGAGTCAGGACCACGGGATGGAAGCGTGTGATGGAGCCACACCTGCAAGGTGTCCATACAGCAGAAATAAAAAATCACCAGGTGGCACTAGATGATACATAAGGGTGTTTTCATCACTAAGCACCTTTTTAGTACAGTGACCCTCATCAAATGATTATTTGAGTTATATGAGTATTTTTGTTGAGTGTGTTAGTTTTCACATATCCCACCTTTCTCTCGTTTTTTAAAACACATATAAACAGGTGAGATGTGGCTCCTCTGCGGAATTCAGGATTGGAGCTGATGACCTTCCTATCACAAGCACAGAGGCCGAACCCACAGGAACCACGCACACGAACAGAAACTACAGAGATGCCAGTGCAGCGATGGTGAAGCATTACCGTGCAGATAGAAGGTGTTTGTCGTTGCAGGGACTCGCGCCCAGCTGAAACTCTCCCCGGCCGTCCACTCTCCGGCACCGCCTCGACCTCGCCACTCCACCACGAAGGACGCTGGGGCAGGTGCCGTGGGGTCCAGCACCCAGGACAGCACCGCACAGCTGCCATTCAGCACGGTGGAGCCGAAAGCCCGGAGCGGCTGCGCTGGGGGGGACCGGAGTAAGGTCCGTTAGAGAAATCCATTAAGATTGTTTGTGGCACTAACAAGCAGGCGAGGACCTTCGCGGCGAGAGCGAATGGCGGAAATTACATTTCGGTGCAGCCGATTTAACGACCGGCAAGATAAAGCAAAGAGGTTTTCTTCCTTCGATTACACTGACCGGCAGCTTTTTCAGGCCGACAAAAAAGGACTATTAATAAAAACAGGGATAATAGAGGAGAAAAACAGGAAAATGTCACTCCGGAGCACGGTACAAAGAAGCGCAAGAGCATTGCTGTTATTAAAGAGCTTCTTTTCAAACCACGTTTGGCATGTGGTAACAGTAACAAGCCTCTGTTATTCGAGGGAAGTCTCCGGAAAACAGGCCTACGTCATCTTCATGGTACATGCTGAAATACCCATCCACCATCCATGCCACATATCCCAGAAGGCAAGGGGGACAGTCTGTCACAGGCCACACGCACACAATCACATGTTGTGGGCAAGTTACAGGCTCCAGTGTTTTTATTTGAATTGTGGGAAGAAACCCATGCATAATACTTATGGGAGTCTTACTTACACAAAATGTTTCTGAGAGGAGAAGGAAATGATTGGTTCAAAGAGATAACCAATTAGATTATAGAGGAGGTGGGTCCAAGCAACCAGAGGAGGAGGGACCAACCAATGAGATGTCTCGGTCCCGCCTGCTCTAGTTGCTTGGACCCACCTCTTCTACGATCTGATTGGTCATCTCTCTGAACCAATCATTTTTCATTCCGCCCTCAGAACATTTTTGTGTACATATAACTCCCATGAGCATCCTTAATAGGTAAGAGAATGCGTAAACAGCACTTGCAGAAAGTTAGATGTGATTCAAACCCCCAATTTGGGCGGTATAAGGCTGTAGTGCTAACCACTAAGCCACCCTGCCGCCTTACTGCACATCATGCAGTTCAAAACAAGTATCTAATCTGGATTAATCTGAGCCCTTAGGCAACACAAAGAGGCAGTCAGTCTGAGCACAGAGGAGGGCAGTGCAGTCCAAGGCAGAGCACCTAAAGCGGGAGGCTGCCCGCAGAAGCTGACCACCGTGGCCGGGCCGGGGCGGGGTGGGGCAGAACAGGGCCCACTCTCTCCAAACGCCACACAGAGCCTCTTTCTGGCCTCCAACGGGAAAAGCAACACTTTGCATGAAAAAACCCACACAGTCTAGCCCATAATTCCTCACCCTCCCAGACAGTTATTTGGACCAGAAAAAGCTTCAGGAAACCAGCACTGTACCACTCAGCTACCTTCAGCCACAATATAAAGAACCACGGACAACCAGCGTAATCAACTTAATAACCACTGTCATTAGCAAAATAAACTACAGTAGTTACCTCTCCTGTCCCTTATTAATCATTATTCATGTGCTATTAACAATAATAATGATAATATTTAACCTCTCTGCCATTTCTTTTGCATGTTAAATGTATTTCTATAAACAAGCATTCAAAATAATTTCATTCAGGGTGATATTTCACATTTCAATTTGAAAGTCGCTAAAGTGGCTAAAGTCTCTGCCAGTGACTAAAGGGCCGTGAGGCTCTGAGAGGGACTGTCTGCACTTTCTAATCACAGGGAGGGGTGATGCTGGGAAGGCCAAGCCTCTCTGTGCTAAGGGTCGAGCGCCGGCAGCGTTTTCACGGGGAGGGGGGCCCGGCCGACACACATCCGCCTTGCAGACACCTCAGAGGGGGGCTCGCTTTTCGCAAGACAAGCTTTCATTTTTATGGCTGCACAAGAACCGCAGAGCCGATGGAGGGAATATCCACCGTAACTGGGGCTTAGGTGGAGGGTGACGATTTTACCCACATAACAGTAAAGTGGGTTATTTCCACTGATTGCATATTTCCACTGAGGTTAGCCAAACGTGCCTACAGCCACAGTACCAGCTAGCTAAATCAAAATGTCGTTAGCTGCAAAGGTTACAACAATATTACTGTAAATTATTGGCATATAGCCACCCATTACCAGCACTCAACCATGAATTTGGGTGGAGGCCCCAAGGTTTTGGGGGGCCCCCTGCTGGCCACAAACAGTCACTACAGTAGGTAGGCCCCAAAGTGCCCTTTTGAGTGTGGCCCCAGAAACAACAAACCTGCCCCTCCATCCATTCATTCATTTTCTACAGCACTAATCCAACACTGTGATCTGATCTCCCCAACACCAATGATCAGAATCAAACTTAACTACCTTTTATTGCTATTAACAGTGTTAGTCATGATTCTGTCAGGGGGGTCTCACTTTTGGAACGTCTGCTCAGTGCCATGTGAGTGTTCCTGGTCGAGGACCCGAGGTCATTGACGGCCACGACGGTGACAGAGTGCTCCTCTGCACTCCAGAGGAAAGTGTAGCCAGACGCCCAACCCGGGTTCTCTGACCACATGGCGCCCCCAGTGGTCTGGTGACGAACTTCAAGCCTCTCCACACAAAACAGCGGGTTCCCCCTTGGCAAAGGCTGTGGGGACAGAAAGGACCTTTTATATCCATCCCCACACACATACACACACATTTGTATTCATAGTTTTTATGGGAACTCTCCGTTCATTTCTGTATCTAAGACCCTAATCCAAACAATGATAACCTTTAACCTCTACCCAAAATACACGATTTCTGACTATTATGGTTTTTGATCGCATTCACAAATTCTTAGAAAATTGAGGTTTATTTTGTGGGAGCCTTAAAAAAATGGGTTTCCCCTTGTGGGGACCAAAAAGGTAGTCCCCACAATGTCAAAATTACAGGGTTTTATCACATTTTGAGAACATTTCATCTATACAATGTAATATAAACATAATCATACATACACACGCACCTTCTCAGATGTCAAACAATATCATCGATCAGCTTCATATCCTTCCATGCTACAATGACAAATTCCTGACTCAGAGTACAGAGAACAGGACCTTTGAGTCACTCCATCACAATATCAATTTAGATGATGATTTCGTTCCTTGACGTTCAACAAGGCCAACTGAACTGAACACTGAAGTTGGACACTCATGACTTTTCAAGCTGTCCAGTCTGGGTTTTACTTGGGATTATCAAGCCTTATCTTTTAAAACATGATTTGTCACAAAATGTCACAAAAAACGGCCGTTGTGTACTGTGGCTTGCAGAGGTTAAAGGAAAAATTTGTCATTGCTGAATGTGACAGTTTAAGTTTATAATATGTAGCTTACAGTTCAAAGCCCACACGACTTGTGGTTATTATACACAAATAAATTATAAACCTATACTATACAAATTAGGTAATCTCACAAGGATGTCTTTTAAACCTTGAGTGAAGGAACTCTGCAAGAATTCCAATGCACTTGCTCAGACTGCTGCTCATGGGACGTTTCTCACCTTCAGAAGCAGCGTGACGTTGGTCCGATTCGATCCAGGATATTCTTGAATCACTCGCCAGAAATCAGGTCCCTCTTCCGGGGCTAAAATGACAAATGAGGAGTGACTGTGAAGACCGAGGGGGGTGGGGGGGGGGGTTGAGGGTGGAATAAGGATTGTTTGGACTCACAGAGCTATTAATGAATGCGTTTAATCGTTATTTGAAGTCAGGCATTTATAGGGCGAGGGGTCGGGGGTGGGGTTAATGCATAAGCCATCCGAGGCTAATGCCCAGGGCCCCCACACATCACACTGCCTCTGTGCCCATGCTGATGTCAGCCCAGGGCCCCCAGATACAGCACTGAGCAGCTCTTAGGCAGTCAAAGAAAACGATGCTAAAATGATGCTTCACCTTGGTGTACAATCATATTATGTCTGTAAAAGTGTCAGCTTAAGCATTTCCAAGCCGCTGCTAACGTCACCCCAGGTCTTGCAGCAACCTGCCAACATTCCCGTTAAACTCCATGACTACCAACCTTGTATGGCTAATCAATACCACATTGACTTTTTCCTTTACTAATTAATCTAAACTAATTTAATTAACTGATTAAGTGAGCCCGTGGTGAAATTTAACAAGTACATGGAATGGCTGAGGTGCCCCTGAGGAGAGGTTTGGGAACTGAAGCAGCGTTCATCTAGCCATCCAACTAGATGTCAGTAACTTTTTGGGGAACAGAACATTCTTCTTAGCTGTTGTGTTAATGTTAATTTGCATATGTTGTGATGTTAAATAGTGTGTTTTTTTCTGAGCAAATGTACACTGACTACCCAGTAAACAGCTTCAAACATTCCTTTGACGGCCTGAGGCTTTGGCACAGTGCCGTACATCAACCCGCGCTGAGGAGGGGAGAGACTGACAAGCTGTAGATTGGCACCAGATCAGAGACACCAGCACTGCAGGGGCGTTTAACCACTTTCTGGATGCTTCTGGATGTTTGTAGCGGCCGCAGTTGCAGGTCTGCCACTCCTGATACCTGTTTATCGTTTGTCAGGTACGACGGCCAACAGCAGCCACGTATGACTAAAGCAGCGGTCGGGATTTTCTTCTGTAAATATTGACTTGTTGCTCCTTCACTGAACACACCACACTACTGCACTATGTATTTTATTCATAAATGGGTCGGTGGCCGCATAGCCGCCGGATCGCGGCGTTTCCAGGCGACGCCTGTTTGTTTTGCAAGGTCCCTGAGAGTCTCTGGGACACGGAATAACTTCAACAGTCATGGATTTCCAGACTTTCGAGCTCATCATATTGTCATTCGTAGTCGTAATAAGGAGCTACTGCTAAATATAGATGTCAGACCTGTCTGCAAATTAGACGCCCTACTTATGAACCTCATAACCCACCCAACCCCCCGTTCCTGTCATCAGAAGGTTGTTAGTTCAAATACTAGGGTAGACAAAGTCAGTTCACTGTTGGGCCCTTGAGCGAGGCCCTTAATCCACAATTGCTCCAGAGACTGTACAGTATGACCTGCTTTCTCAAAAAATGTATGACGCTTTGCATAAAAGCATCTGCTGAGTAAATTAATGTCGATGTCCAGGAAACATCTTGGAATATGGATATAAAACCTGAATTTGTTTGGTCTTTCTGATGTAAAAAGTTTGCAGAGACACCAATTTCTGATGGCAATTGAAATTTAGCCATATATTTAACCTTTAAGGCCTGAATAAAATTCAGCTGTATATGGTTTCCAGTACTGGTGGAAGCCCATGTGGTACACAGACAAACCTCACCACTGGCACCCCCTGTATGGTATAAAGTGATATTAGCTTGCTAAGGCACCGCCCCCTCAGAATATGGCACCCTAGACGGCTGCCAAAGCCACTTAATGGGTTGGGCTAGGACTGCCAGTTACTTAAGTGTCACTGAAAGCATGTCATGGCCACTGTGGTCAGGGTTCAGGCGCGACCGGACCTCTGAGGCTCTGGACGGTGCTGTTGCAGGGGTCGCTCCAGTCACTCCAGTATCCGGCCCCCCCAGAGCGCCAGCAGCGCACCTGGACCGTGTAAACCAGGCACGGGTCCGAGACCGCGACCGCGGCTGACTCATTGAATACAGGTCCGGCAACCTGCAGATAAGACCCAAAACGGCTTCATATCAGATAAATGAAAAGCTATTAGTCACAGTGGCTCAGGGAGTGGCAGATAGTGTGGCATTCATCGAGATAGCTTAATCTGGCGGTTTGCACCCCATTTCGATTTACACTGCAAAGACGTTCAATATTACACTGAAGCGTATAATTCTAACAAATTTCATTTAAGTTACAGTGGGGGAAAGGGACCACCAGCCATCTTGGGAAAATGGGTCATGTGACCAGCAGCTGGCTTCCGATTACTTACACACTTACACTTTGTTGTTATAAGCTCCCCCCCCCCCCCCCCCCCCCACACCTAGCTGGGGACACGCACTAATGCAAGCCCCCGCTAACAGGCCCCAGAAGAACGCAGTACCTTCCAGTGCGTGCTGGTGCCCTCTGCTGCGTAGCGCACCTCGTACTGGAGGCCGTACACTGGCAGCTCGTGGCGCTTCCACTCGACACTCAGGAAGCCGGCAGGGACAGTGACGGCAGACAGCTCGAATGGGGGATGCGGCCTCACTGGGGGCGGGGAGGAGGCCTTCAGAAGGTCAGCCAATCAGAGCACGAATATGCTGGCATAAGTTTAGCCATGTGATTCCACTTCTGCACTTTAATGATATTTTATTTACTACATTGTAGTCTATTTGCATCTTTATCACCACTGTCCCCACAGTCTTGTCCTGTATCGCACTGTTGTACATGCTGCACTGTCTTGTCCTGTATCGCACTGTTGTACATGCTGCACTGTCTTGTCCTGTATCGCACTGTTGTACATGCTGCACTGTCTTGTCCTGTATCGCACTGTTGTATATGCTGCACTGTCTTGTCCTGTATCGCACTGTTGTACATGCTGCACTGTCTTGTCCTGTATCGCACTGTTGTATATGCTGCACTGTCTTCTCCTGTATCGCACTGTTGTATATGCTGCACTGTCTTCTCCTGTATCGCACTGTTGTATATGCTGCACTGTCTTCTCCTGTATTGCACTGCTGTCCGTCCTATGCCCTATGCACCTGTCCCCTACCCTGCAACTGTGGCATAAGAATTTCCTCTGAACACATGTGACAATAAAATTTGAAACTTGAAACATGACTCTCCCAGCATGACTCCCTCCTTGCTGTGATTATGTGGCTGCTGAATAAAGTAACTGTGGCTATTACCAGTTTTGTGTTTTATTTTTTCATAATGTTCCGCAGATCTCTGAGTGAAAACTATTGTTTGATAAACAATAACAAGATTTGCAGTCAGAAAAACACAAGCTGCAGTTTATATTTTGCAGAAATGGGTTGTACCTAGTGTGCCTTCATTGCTGAACACACTGAGCAACTTTCCTTTCATAAGGCCAAACAATAGAGTTTGTTAGCACAGCAATTAATGCAGTAATTGATGAGATGCCATTTCCATATATTTCTTGTGGCATTCAATTAGGTTATGGTGAGAAAAAAGCTAAGCTGTAATTATAAAGTTACAAACACTAAAATTAACATATGGAAATGTGAGGGGAAACTTTCTGTCACCAGGGAAAAAAACCCTTAAAAAATGTGTGTTTAATTTGACAAAGAAGACGGAGCCAAAGGTGCGGTCAGCACACTCACCCAAGTCCATGGGCGTCACTGAGATGGGACGCGACTTGATCACACCCTCCTCCTTCCTCACTTCTAGCCACATCCTGTAACAGGAAGCTAGCAGAAGTGGCTGGAGCGTACACCTGTTGGAGCCCCGCCCCTCGACGGGACACTCCTCTGTGGGAGCCACGCCCACATCCTGTCCCACCACGTCACAGGGGAAGTTGTGTTTTCTGCCAATGCAAAAATGACATAATAACCATTCTGCAAGACAGCATGGTGTTGAAGAGACAGCAGAAGCTCAGAGTCAAAGCCTGTCAGACAAAAACCCAAACAAAAAAAGCCTGTCTTGTCCTGTATTTCACTGCTGTCCATCCTGCACTGTCTTGTCCTGTATTGCACTGCTGTCCATCTTGCACTGTCTTGTCCTGTATTTCACTGCTGTCCATCCTGCACTGTCTTGTCCTGTATTGCACTGCTGTCCATCCTGCACTGTCTTGTCCTGTATTGCACTGCTGTCCATCCTGCACTGTCTTGTCCTGTATTGCACTGCTGTTCATCCTGCACTGTCTTGTCCTGTATTGCACTGCTGTCCATCCTGCACTGTCTTGTCCTGTATTGCACTGCTGTCCATCCTGCACTGTCTTGTCCTGTATTGCACTGCTGTCCATCCTGCACTGTCTTGTCCTGTATTGCACTGCTGTCCATCTTGCACTGTCTTGTCCTGTATTGCACTGCTGTCCATCTTGCACTGTCTTGTCCTGTATTTCACTGCTGTCCATCCTGCATTGTCTTGTCCTGTATTTCACTGCTGTCCATCCTGCACTGTCTTGTCCTGTATTGCACTGCTGTCCATCCTGCACTGTCTTGTCCTGTATTGCACTGCTGTCCATCCTGCACTGTCTTGTCCTGTATTTCACTGCGGTCTCTCCTCTTATCCCCCAATGCACCCGTCTCTACCTCTGCTGCCGCAGCATAAGAATTTCCTTGCGTTCCTCCAAACATACGCGACAATAAAACCTAAAAACTTGAAACTTGCCTATAAAGGAACGTGACCTCAGCCCACTGACTGGCGTTCCATCGACAAGTCATGGAGGTCAAGTCGCCGTTGGTCTCGCAGGAGATGGCGATGTTGAAGTCTGTCCCGAAAACACACATGAGACAGGTCAGAAGCCAGGGGAACACAAGTCAGAGGGGAGTGATGGAATGTCAGAGATGCACAGCTCACCCGTGACGTAAATCTGAGCGTAAGGGTAGCTGCAGCGGGATCTGGCGCCGCTCTGCTGGCAGCAGTGCAGCACGTCGTACCCCCGCTGCCGCGGGGGTCTCACGTTCAGCAGGGTGACGCTGCTCACACGCTCGCTCACCACGCTGTACTGGCTTTCCGGAATCTTCTCGTGGTAGTTCAGCCACCAGGCCACATCTTCGGCGCGGAGGCTCCGGTTATTGAACACGCAGCGGACCGTCACGTTGGAACCGGTGCTGGCGAATAATCTCTCCGGGAGGTAACTCACTTCTGCGGATAAAGAAGAACAAACAAATGAACAAACAAACAAACAAACACAATATTTTTGAAAAAGAAGGTGCTCCTTGTCCAGTGGGACTTCATGAAAGGACCCTCCCGCTTCCCCAAGTATGGCTCGCCTTGTAGATATATTATATCAACTCCTATCGCAGCTCCACAGATTTTCAATTAGTTGCCATGGCAACTGGCAATAACAAGGATTTCCAGAGAGCACTGAGATAGTATTCCGTCTGAGGGAAACAGAGGACATCAGAGAAACACCAAAACCGATGAGATTTATTGCCTGCCAGAAAAACAGCATTAAATTTCCAGGAATTTTACGTATTTAAACGTATTTTAAAATGTTCCGTGCCAAATATACGGTACCCAAAGGCTAAAATAGTAAATTAACCTGTGAATGGTGCCACACCTCCATCCCTCCATGCCTGTTTTAAGAAAAAGACCCAAAGACCCAGGGCTGCCTAGAGGATCTGCCCGGATGATTTATAACAGATGAAGCCTCACGTCGGGCATTTACAGAGACAGCTATAACAGGTGGCCAAATTAAAGAAGGTATTGCAGGAGATGACGGATGGGCAATGAATGTTTGGCTGCTCATTACAGTGTCACCCCCAGCGTAATGTTAAAGGCCCCCAGGAAATAAATAAGACGATATGTGATATGTCAGGCCCCTTCTCTCATTGCGCAATGGAATCCTGAAAGATCTATCACCCCATTTCACTTATTTAACAGACACTTTTATCCAAAGTGACATACGTTATTTTATTTTAAGGAAAACAGGGTCAGTGTGTGGAGCAGTGGGGCTAAGGGGCTTGTTCCGGAGCCTAGTGGTGAAAGCACTTGGCTGGCACACAGGATTTGAACTGGTGACCTTGTGATCACAGGTAGAGAACCCTAACCTGCCCCTCCCCCCCCCATCACCCTCCCTTTATGGTGCACCCACCCACCCCATCCTGATGAACATTCAGCTCTGACTCGACGCCCGCTCATCTACGCTGTGGGGGGAGGGGGGGGGGGGTGCACTTTGGACGTCACACGAAAGCCACGCCCTCATCAGCAATAGCTCACCGGGCAGCACAACATAAACCGCAAGCTCCACCATCCCGTCTCAAATGCCACAGCACAGGGCTCCATCAGAGGGGCATGAGAATGGAGTCTCCTTAAATACTGCCCTAGTCTGTCTCTTTGCGAAGCGTAACCCTAAAGTACGGTGGTAAACAATTAAGAAATCCTGTCCATTGTCTAACTGCTTCTCCTATTCAGGGTCTCATCGCAGGGCCTACAGGGTACTGGGTAACTTCAGTTAACCCCAGCATGCTTTCGGGCTATGGGGGGGGGGGAACTAGAGTACCTGTAGGAAACCCCACACTGATACAGGGAGAACATGCAAACCCCACACTGACACAGGGAGAACATGCAAACCCCACACTGACACAGGGAGAACATGCAAACCCCACACTGACACAGGGAGAACATGCAAACCCCACACTGACACAGGGAGAACATGCAAACCCCACACTGACACAGGGAGAACATGCAAACCCCACACACACGGAGCCATGAACCCTGGTCCCAGATGTGTGAGGCGACAGTGCTAAGTACCGTCCCCGTCCCCCCCCCATGCAATTAAGAAACCCCATTTAAAGAAAAAGATATATTGTGTGGGAATGTGTGCTTTGTGATGGACTGGCATTCTGTCCAGGACGCTCCCGGACATCTGCTGCCCAGGACAATTGCCAGTGGATAAATGGGATGGAGAAATGGGTGGATGGATGGATGGAGGGATCATTGGATGGACGGACAGACGGATGGGTGCACAGACGCACTGGGCAGTATCAGCAGTACAGGACACTGGGATGTTTTCCTGACGTGTTTAGTACCGAGCGCCGATATTAATAACCCTTCTCAGGTCACGATGGACACCCCTGTGGAGTTAAATGGAGAGGGCAGAGATCTAGAGGGCAAGACTCCAGAGTCATGTGGCTGTGGAAGCAGAATCACGCAGAGCAACATGAGGCTGGAAACCAGCACCAAATGCATCTACAGTAAGGCCCATACCCCCCCCGCCACAGCTTCACAGGGGAAAGCAGAGGGATTCAGTCATGCAGCAACACTGGTCCGGGATGTCTCCTGTCTGAATGTCCCCTGTCTGAATGTCTCCTGTCTGAATGTCTCCTGTCTGAATGTCCCCTGTCTGAATGTCCCCTGCCTAGGTGTCCCCTGCCTAGGTGTCCCCTGCCTGGGTGTCCCCTGCCTGAGTGTCCTCTGGCTGAATAAAAAAAAAAAAAAAAGAAATTCAAAGGTTCAACAGCAGATGCTCCAAGAACATGAATCAGCAAGCATCTGATTTAAGGTCCGGCTGTTTGCCCACTATGAATCACAGTACATCCTGAGAAGCAGCGAAGGTGGAGCTGCTCACCGCGTAGGTTAATGTAGAGCGGGTGGCTCCAGTCGCTCCAGATGCCCGCCTCCTCTGGGGAGCGACAGCGCACCTGGACGCTGTAGTTAAATCCGGCGCTGAGTCCGCTCAACTCCACCTCGGGTCTGCTGGCGCCCCTCACCTCCTGCACGCAGGGAGACACTGCACCAGTAGAGCTCTCTGCACACCCAGTTTGCGGACCCCGTTTTCGCGGGAATCTACGACGGCCTTTCCATTGACCTGGACTTTGCACATTTTAACAGATGGAAAAATTCAAATATGAAGACACTCAAATTTCAAAGAAACACTAAAATATCATAAAAAGTATCTTTGTTTGCTTGAGGTGGTTCTTATGGAGGGTCGAAAAAGAAGTCATTCGCAAAACTGCAATGGAAACAGATATGTAGGTCTTAGAGCCGTCGCCACTCGAACTCGAATTTAATCCGTTCAGAACTCTGGATAGATTCCTAAAAAGTTGTGATCGAATTTTCCCCATAAGAAATAATGGAAAACCAATTAATTGGTTCCCGGCCACAAAAAAATTACACCTAAATATGTTTTTTTTAGCATTCAAACACAAAATGAACCGGATAAAACAAGAAGAGCATATACTGTACTAAACACGTCTAAGCACATTTATCAAAACAGTAATTTGTAAAGTAAGAAAATAAATGTATCCAAACAATGTGTAAAGTTAAAAAAAAAACAAATGTGTCCTGCCCCGATCTTCCGCTCCTTCCGTGTGCCACACCCCCTCGTTAACCCTGTGTGGAATCCCCGTGTGATCAGCTGTTTCTGGTTGTTGTCATTAGTCCTCTGTATTTCGTCCACGTTTCAGTTTGTTTCCCCGGTCCGGTCATTGTATTGTCCGTCTGCGTTTTGTCTGCCTTACCTGTAATTAAACCCTGTATTCCCCGATACCCTGACGTCTGCGCCTTTGTCTCTGTTCCGTCCCCGCTCGGCACAACAATATTATTATAATTAAACGTATTAATGGTTCATTATTATAATATTAAAATAATGAATAAGAAATCTTTATTTTTAAATGTATTTTATTATATAATAATAATAATTACTGTTACTGTCTATCATTGTCTAAATGTATTTTTACTGTCTAAATATATGTGTTCAGCTTGTGTAAACATGCACGGTTCTATCACAGCGAATGTGAGGCTGAGACTGAAGCGTTACCCTTTGTTTCCGCTGAGAGACGTGCCGCGTGACTCATTTCCCCGCGCGTACAAGTTATCTTAGGTCGGCGTTCGCGGTTTGACTTCTGAGATTCAGATCGAGCTCTAGGTAATTTTTTTTTCGAACTGGTTGGTTCGACTTTTAAGAAATTTGAGTTTTAATGAGTTCGAGAACTGAGGTACCACTGTATTATTATCATAACATCTATTAATGGAAATACATCGTATTTGCAATTTAACTCTGCCGACTTATAATTTATGCAATGCAGCCTTGCGTAGACATTTGGGACCAGGATCACTGGACACAAGTCAATTTGGGCGTATCTCAACATTGTAGTTGTCCATCATAAATACATTACTGTATGTATACTGCATTACAAGTTCGATATGGACAGAAGGCTGGCAGCATTGCCCATTCTCCTGTACTGGTTACTCTAAGCGATACACCTGTTAATGTCCTAATACGTCCACTTTCAGGTGTCTCTGGATCAGTGTAGATTATTTACTATGGACCTCGGATGTAAACGCAATCAGATGTGACTATCAGCCATGACTTGATGTAAGAGTATAATTTAACAGAACCACGGTTTATGGGTCGTCTGTACAGGCAGTAAGAACTCCAGCTTGTCCGCCCCCCCGTCTCAGTAAAGCTGTGATCCGGCCTCTCAGAACCGCAGCGTGCACCGGCAGTGCAGCCTTACCAACACAGTGTGGCCGGACATCTCCTGGGCGAGGCGGACGTCACAGCTGAACTGGCCGCTCTTGGGCCGCTGTGTCGTCCAGCCCAAGCGGACTTCACCCTCGGCGGTCATGGTGTGATGCAGGTTCTCTGGGGGCACCAGCGTCACTGTAAACCGTACATCGGGGCTCCATCAGTTACCAGTCACAGGGGGAGGGGGCATCTACCCCAAAGCAGAATTACAGCAATCGCTAGGTATCAGTTCTAACAAATGACCGCTGCTATTTTTTAAAAACCTATACCATTGTGTTTAATGCTATTATGAAGGATATACGATTGCACTACTGCACTTTGGTCCACTATTCTGCAATATACTATACATCTATATTATGTATAATGCTATTTTTATGACGTATAGCATTGGTGAAGAAAGAGTTTTGTTGTATATTAAATTTTTTCTAGTCTATTCTTTTCTAATCTCTAACTACATATACAGTAATTCTGACGAGTTTATCTGCAGATGCTTTACAGAAACATTTCAAAACATATCTTTATGACTTTTCGTATTTATTGCAATGCTAATTACAGCTCATTGACTCTTTCCCCGAGCCGAAGGCTACAGCGACCCCATAAAAACAGAGAATCAAAGTCATTATTCAGCAGAATTAAGTTTCACCCTATGAAATTTACAAGGCTTTTCAGCAGCTTACGATGCTTCTGGCCAGAACCATGGGATTTAAGGAGAAGGAGCTCTGGGAGGAGGAGGTAATGTGTACAGTCCAGAGGCTCTGCGGAGGCCCCCCGGCTCGGACATGAAAGGCTAAGAAGGAGCGGAAGGCAAACACACGTCTGCCTGTTTCCGGAAGCCTCCGACATATCGCCATGGTTATAGAGCCGAAAGCAAACAGTAACGCGTGTCTGAGCTCCTAATGCCTCCAGTGGTACTGTACATGGTCCCCCCCCTCCCATCGGGTCAAAGAAGTCACTTCATATGCCCTTAAGATAAAAGTAATGGGTGAGTGAGGTGAGAGAGCACAGTATGGCTCAGCCAGGGTGAAGAGAGTCATGTGACATGGTGATGCGAGGGCGTTATGCTATGGGGGGGGTGGATTTAACAAAGCAGTGGAGAAGACTGTAAAACAGGGGTGGGGGGCCGGAGCCCAGTCTAGCTTAGTTCTTTCCCTGCTTCACCACAATTGATTCAGCTCAAGAGCTGTGCTGTAATTAGCACAAGGAGTTGAATCAGGTGTGTTAAATGAGGGTAAAACAAAAACTGTGCAGGGCTCCGGCCCCCCAGGACTGGAGTCCAACACCCCTGCTGTAAAACAAAGTCTGCGATTTTGGCGTAAGGACAGAAACAGGCACCATGTCTTGGTTGGATCTGCAAGCAGCAGATATATAAACCCATATAAAAATGATAACAGAAAAAAAGCATTAAAAAACAGGATAAAAGCACGTGTGCGGTGAATGAGCTTGTCACATGACTGCCCCCAGCACATGATCCAATCCCCGGCTGCAAACAACTTACGCAAAGCTCGCGGGACGAAGCGCATGGCCGGCGACCACGCAGAACCTGTGCAGCTGGAGACGCTGACCGTCAGGGTGACCTCACCATCGAGAGCGTGCAACGCCGACACGCACGTAACAGAGTCAGATCCCTCACTCCTGCTGGCTTCACACACCGCACCCAGCCCTGATCTGGGGGGGGGGGGGGGAGAGAAAATGGACACCAGACAGAAGGAGACTGTCAGGGACTGAAACGGTACCACCAAGAGCTATGTAAACTTCACAAGGAATGTTTGGCAAGCTGAGAAGTCATCATCTGATCCAAGATTAACTCCTGATGGTCATGGTTGCCAAAAGTTAACAGCAAATCAGTTTAGGACCATGCCAAAATTTACTGTTACCTTTTACCCACTCTCCTGGTTAATTATACCCCAATTAAAGCTTAAACTCATCAGTCATTGTAAATAATAAAAGTTATGGCGTGTGACGGACAAAGGCTTTGGATGGCAGGCTAAACGACATCGCAAGTTCGCTACGGATCCTAAGTACTTATATCACGCACAGAGCCCAGCGATACGTATTAGGAGACCCTACTTAAACTTAAAGTACTCACGGAGAATCCTGCGAGCTCACGGACAGAACCCCGGCTCCGCGCAGGTTCGAGGGCCACTCCAGGTTACAAATTAGATTTGCCGCTGTCTCGTCTATCCAGCACAGGATGTTCAAGCGGGTGGCTGCAAAGAGATTCAATTAACACGTTGGCCCCGGCGATGTTGACGGTGAAACCGAATTAACCGAGTTCAAGGTAATGGGGCTCGTTAGTGAGCTGGCGTGGCGATCCCCAATTTGAAGGTTTTAGAAGGCTGACGGCAGATCTGCAAAGGGCAAAAATAACAAATGGGGCTTTTACACTAATGTGTCTTTTTTGGCTAATGCTAGCCAAGCCAGCCCAGCTATAATTAACCTAATTAAACCAATGTGGGCAGGTAATTACAATCCATTGACATGTTTACTACCATCCTGCTACCTAATGAATGCACACCTACATCAAAGATGTAAAACAAAGTCGAAATCAGCCAGTGTTAATATGTAAAAGTCACTCTGGAGCTTTTGCTAAGTGGCTATTTATTTGTGTTAAATATTTTACTTTAATGCTATTTAGCTGCTTAGCATTTTTATTGAGGCGGCTCATTAAAGTTTAATTAACCTGTTAAAGCAGACAATAGCTGAATCCTTCAGAGTAAAATAAACGGGTGTTTAATGAATGAGTATTCAATGAGTATTAAACGAGTACCTCTGGCATCGTGGGTGTCATTAGTAAACAGTGGTAGACGACTGTAGCTGGTCACATGACACCTTGTGACATTTGTTGTGTTGTGTTGTGTTTTTATGCTGTAGTTCCCTCTCTGGCCAGAAACACAGTCCCCATCCGGCCCATCTTCTGTACGGGCCGTGGGGAGGTCACACCAGAGACCGGCCTCCCACGTGGAGCCCTGCATCTGATTGGACGAGGCAGAGATTCTGGCTCCAACACCTGTAGCCCGAAAACAACAGTCACTAATGGTTAATAATCATGTGACTGGTGAGGCTTGTCAAGGGGGGTCAGTATCAGGGTTTGCCAAGTCAGTGCCCCCTCAGAAGATGGCGCCCTAGGCAGCTGCCTATGTCACCTTAGGATGACTGGCCCTGAAAGCAGCAGTGGTTCTGTTCTGTTGGAGCATCATCCAGGAAGGCCCTTATTCCCATCTCCATGTGTTTCCTCAGCCCAGAGAGATTACAGATGAAAAGGAACATTTCATAGAACAAAAGGGTCATTATTCACACCCTTAAACTTTACCATGATTTTATATGGAACTCTCTTCCAAACAGGGATGCTGGCTTGTCCTGCTCTCTGAGTCCAAGGTCCTCTCTTGCACATCACTTTTACTTGCTAAATAATTAAATAAAATGTTATGCTACATAAAACACTCGTATCATTGACTCTAGACACCACACCTATAGAACGATAAGCTAATTAGAGAGATTCTCAGCACACTTTGGGTCCTGATACTTAGCCAGATACTGGAGACCAGTGACTGGGTATTATGAACTGGGATGAATTGGAAGTGGACTGTGGAACAGATCATTTGTAATGTTCAGAATGGGTCATCCAAGGACAGAAGGCGCACCCCCTTCTACAAAGCATCATGCGGTCCTGCACAGGCTCAGCTCTAGCTTTGAATTGTTGGGTGGGCCACAGGAGCGTCGTGGGGGGGTGGCGGAGGATGCAGGCAATATAATGTGTCAAAACGGGGGGGAGTGTTCCATTGTTCCCAAGGCAGGATGGGTGGGGCAAGCTTATGATTGTGGAGCTGGGCTAGACCCTCCTTCTGAGTGTGCTGGGGGGGCTGTTTTCCCAAGCCTGCTCAAATGCAAGTCTTGGTGGGAGGGGTCGTACTGGGGAGATGCGTCTGGAGTGAGCAGACCTCCATAAGGGGCTTCAGAGCTGATCAGGGCTGCATTCCTCCTGCCTTAAGGTTTCAGGGGAATCTAACCCCTCGTGCCTGTGATGTCCTGGGCTAGAGCTGCTCAAAAACTGTGAAGTTTTTGAAAAGTTTGGCACTGCGCATAACTGATAATGCCAAGAAATTCCATGCATCCTGTCCGTTTTCCATAACCGTGCAGGACCACGGTGAGCCTGGCGCTAATCCCAGGAATCCGAGGAATGGCGAGGCGCGAGGCAGGGGATGAGGTGTTAGTCTGTCGCGGGGCACACGCCTAAACCACACGACTTCAGAAGGACATATGAGAAGCTGGAAGAGAGTCTCACACACACACACACACACACACACACAGCTGGAATCATATCTTTATGAGGACCTTATTCATTTCTACGGGAAAAATGCTAATGCTATTTGTTGTTGCTATGAAAACCTTAACCACTACCCAGCCTTAACCTTAACCATGAGTGTCCAAACAAAATACAAGACACTTATATCTTTTTGGTTGCAGTCACATATACATTATTATCCCCATAATATCAAAATAACAGAATTTTGGGGGAAATCTGGTCATCTGGTCCCCACAATGTACTAGACACAAAACCCACTCACACATATGCATTTTTAGTTTTTTGATTGCAGTTACAGATTTTTAGAAAATTGAGTTTTGCTTTATGGGGACCAGGAAACTGGTCCCCATAATGTAAAAACATGGGTATTCATCACATCATGGGGATATTTGGTCCCCATCAGGTAAGGTATACCTGGACCACACTAACAAACAGACACACACATGGGAGCCAGAATCAAATCCATAATCCTTGGAGCATGAAGCATGCATGCATCTATCCATCCATCCATCCATCCACTTATTTTAACATATAGCGCCTTTCACAACTTGGTTACCCCAAGACACTTGACTTTACTACATCATTTATACAGAATGTTGCATGAAACAGGGTAGAAGGGAAGAGTCCTGCAATATATCATGATTTATGTTATATACAATATGATGATGACAAAATAATGAGCTCCAACCCACATTGCCAACAAGAAAACAAAAGTGTGACGGAGAAGCCACTGAAGACTGCAGGACACACCGATGGCCACAAGTGCACAAAGAGGACAGACGAACTCAAGCATGGTTACAACCATCCGAAAGGAGCGCTTACCGTGTGAGGCGAGGATGAGGAGGGGGAGGAAGATCACCATGCCAGAAAAAGCCCTAGAGACAGAAATCACCCTGTTATCCATCCAAATACATACCGTGGCCAGAGTGCAGAAGATGACATTTTCAGGATATCTGGCAATATATCGAGTTTTCCTGCTGCAGAGAGAAGCATTTGCAGATACAGATTTATACAATTTCACACATAATATGAATATTTTAAATATATGTTATACATATATGTATGTGTGTGTGTATATATATGTGTGTATCTCATCCATCTTCAAGCCAGTAATTCCTGTAATATTCCTATAAGTAGCAGTGCATGGTGCACACACACACAAGCACATCATGGACTAGTACAGGAAGAAACCACATTATTCTGAGGAAATCCAGGCAACACGGAAAAAACATGCATACTCCACATATACAGACTAGGGTACAATTTAAACATGAGTACACAGAAATAAACAGGAATATTTACTTTTTTTAAGTTTAATTGTCAATAGTGCAACACCGGGATAGAGTTTAATTGTTATACTTACATAATCTCATTTGCGAGCTGAATTCATCTCTAACTGCAGTTAAAATGCCTAAAAGAGAATTGTGTTACTAAAAACGACATTCAGAGGGCACTTAAGACAGGTTTGCAGAAACAGGTCAAGCACGTGAGAAAGTAGCCCACACCTCCCGTATGCGACACCAGCTATAGTACCGACCGAGACTGGAAACGTCTCACAAAAACTAAAAATAAAAACACCCTAACTCCCTGATTTATTAAACGCGGCGGTCCATACATAGATTGTAAATAAATGCAAATAAATATATATTAAATTGATGTTGTTTCCCAGAGGCTGAGTGCCACAGTCTATAGGTTTTCAATAAAAGGAAGATCCGTTTTCCTCCCCGCTGGTTTTATTATTGTTCCAGGTAGATTGTGGTAAATAACTCGGGCACGGTTTTTGTTTTTTTTTTTGTTTGTTTTTTAAAAAAGAAATCTAAACAATGTTCTTCGCTTGCTGGCCCTGCAGAGTTATGCATATCCCTGGCAATTCTCGAATGATATAACCAAAAATATGATAAAACTGGGCGTTTTCAGTTGAAGAAAAATCAATGGTGCGTTAAACCCATTATCCTCCATTTAAATTTATAGCTAATAAACTTCCCGCTTCATTGTGCTCCGATGAAGAATCACCTGTGCTTCTACCTCGGCACTCACGTTGCTATTCTCAGAAATATTTGGTGATTTGGCGCAGTGGAAAACAATTTGCGCACCATCTGAAAACTGAGCATACAGAATATTTAACCTTAACGCTGAATTCAACATAATTAACACCTGTTGTTGTCACATCTAGCACCTTAACGCTTCAATATGTTATCCAGTTACAATTCAGAAGATTCAGTTGCAAAAATGTACGGCATATACTGTAGGCTACTGCCTTATTTTAGATCTAGACTTAACATGCAGATGTCTCAGAGCTTGAGTTTACTGACAGAAAAGCGTAGCCTACAAACAAAACGAACAAGATACAATAAAAACACAGAGAAACTCATATTTCACTGAGATCTAAGTAATATACCTCTAATGAATGGTGAATATAGTGCAATTTACCAGTTGGGTGTATTAATTAATATTCAATCAATCCAATGTTCTTTTACAGCCCTTTCGGTGATCGCTGAAAGAATATACATCTCCGCATGCATCATAAGACTACAGAGCCCTGCAAAATCTCGATCTGGAGCCAAAAGCACGGCGAATACAACTCAAATGCATGTTGTATATTCATTTGACTAAGTGATACATATAAAGATAAGGAATTAGTGCCAGGCAAGTGGCTGTTCAAAGCCGTGCGGCATTTTCCAGGAAACACGCTTCATATCCATGGAGCATCACTTGTCAAAACAGGTCACTTCGTACTCCGCAGTGACAAAAACAAAGCGTCTCACAGCTGCCTAAAAAATGAATTAACATCAAGAGAGTGGACGTGAATCAAACACGCGGTGGTGAACCGACGGTAATTCATGTGCTGGGCTGCTTACCGAAGTACTCAGAAACTTGGAAGCGAACCATGTAGTTCAAGCAAGCATCAGGCGTAAAATCTGACATACTTTAGTCATTTATCAAATCAACGCTTCTCCCATCTCAGCCTACATAAAATAATAACTTAGGCGCACTGATGCTGACAGATGCGCGTCTGATCGTAGGTCCGCATTTTTCCGATCCAGAAGAGCGAAGCTGTTACAGACTTAAAGCGAAACTTCACCCAAGTTCAAGCTCACAGATATTCTGACATAGCGACACTGTACGAATGCTTTGCATTTCACGTGTTTTCTCAAAGCAATTAAATATGCTCACACATATCAGTACATCGCAGGAACAATAGAAAAAAAATGCCAAGCATGAAGAGAATATTATACTGCACAGTCCCCATAATCCTCTGATTATATAGTCATGGAAAAGGTGAGGTACGGGCAGATATGTTAAGAGACATTAATTACAGTTGTTGCCAGTAAGAAAGCAGATGCTACATTTTGCAATGTGCTTAAGCGATGAGCCAGTTTGCTCCAACTGTAGTGAGTGGAAACAGTGGTGCGGTTAAACGGCGACTCTTACAAACTATTAAGAAGGAACCGACTGACTCATAAACTGCAGACCGCAAGAATCCGGGGAATCTCGTATACCGCAGGGATACAGGGGGTCTGCAAAATGGTCCCATCGTCTCACATCCACTTCAGTTTCGATTATAGACTCGCAAACGTGGACATCTTTTTAAGGAAAGAACGGACCCCTATCAAAGGTACAACAGGCGTTCCGGGTGAGCTGCTGCCAGTCGCACTGTCAGCAAAACTCATACGGCACCGAAAGCCCTGGTCATTCAGAAGTTAAGTAACTAATTAACACACGGGAAACGTACATTAAAATGTGATAAATACCTGTAGGCAGAGAGGTCTGCTTCTCAGCTGCAGTCTCTCCCTGGTCGTGGCTGCAGAGTGCTGGAGAAACCTGGTGGGTCTGGTGAAATCCGGACAATCAAGAAGCGGGTCTGGAGAAACCTATGTCTTCAAGGAGCGGGTCTGGGGTGAGCTGTAGGAAGCAGGGCGTTTAAGGTGTCGGTCCCGGGAAAGCAGATTGGTTGGGGAGTCGGCCAACAGAACGAAGGGTTAAGGTGCCGGTCCGGGGAAAGCTGAAGGGTGGGAGAGGGTCTGGGGGAAGCAGCGCGCGACAGGGAGAACGTGAAGCCCTATCGTCAGCAACACAAGCCCGACAAGACATGGTGACGTGGTGATGAACAAGGACAGCTTCACTATTAACATCATCGCCAACCTCCCTTTAACAGCGCCCGTAAAGACAATGTAATAACCGAGTTGGCTTTATATTCATCCCCTGAAGCGTGCCACTAAATGCATACGCAAAATATACAAAACAGACTGAGCTTTAGTTTTTTTTTTTTAGTACTTTTCTAAATGTAATTAGGAAATACGTTCGATCATCATGACTCATAGTTTTTCATGCTGTTACTTGGTTTTCGTGTATTTAAAACTGATGCAGAGGTACGTAAATGGTGAGTGAATGTGCCATCTGTCCTAACGGGCACCGATCGGTGAGATGTGTCCAGTTGCATCATTGCAATGATGTCATTTAATGATTCCTCGGCTCTGGGTGAAACAAATATGAACCGCTTTGAACATATCCTGCTCCCGCTAATACGGACTGTGTGTTGTAAAACTCAACCCTAATTGCTCCAGGGACTGACTGACCCAGCTCTGTCAATTATAAGCCGCTTTGGATAAAGGCGTCTGCTAAGTAAGCAAACGTAAAACGTAAAAGCGTGTACTGTAAGCAGCCAGCAGGTTAATAAATTGCTATAATGCGGAGTGTCGCTATATGTAATTCCAGCAGTTCAGAAATAATATTTTACTTAAGAAGGATCTGTACTTCAGTACAGGATTGCTGACAGTAACTGGGGGATTCGCTGAGGAATCCCGTCAACAAGCCGGGGTGGGAAAAGGCGTCTCGTCTGAGCGCAGAAACAGCCAGACGACGCGGCTAAAGCCGTAGAGTAGGGATGGCCAATCTTATCCGCAAAGGGACGGTGTGTATGTTTTTGGGATAACCTGTAGGTTAGCTGTCCAAACCCAGGTATGAGGACTCTTCAGCCAATCAGTCCTCTAATTAGTAATCTAATTAGGGAGTTGCAGCGAAAACCCGCATACACAGCGGCTCTTTGAGGATAAGAATAGCCACCCCTGCCGTAGAAAGTCACACCTCTGAACAGGTACCAGCAAGGACTGACTAGCCCACAAAATCCTCATACTCACTATCTTGAATTTCGCCTGTTGACGGCAAAGTCTGGCTGTCTGTCATTGCCCTGACAGCACTGCTGTAGGCATATATTCCCTTAAGCAAATAATATTTATTTCCCGGCAAAATACAGCGTTTTTTTTTTTTACCAATAGCAGCAACTGGAAGATGGTGGGCAGAACTATGTTATTATGTCTATGCCAGCGGTTTGATTAAAAGACCGTGAAAAGCTTAGCCACTGTAGAACCACAAAGGGGAGTGTCACATTTAAGGAACCAAGGGGCGCATGTGACACCAGCTTCAGATTACCAAACTAATCAAAATAAGCGTGACATCACATTTCCACCAATGATATGCTGGGCAAGGAAGGGTGATGTCATCAACAAACAGATCTAGTCATGGCCTCTGGAGATGGTACTGGGATGAAATATTAACACAGCGCTCAAAAACCACACTAAAACCACATCAGCACCATATTGATACCGGCGAAAGGCATCATCAACACAACAAATGAAAAATATCCTGTCAGTGCTGACGGGAATGAAATCTAGGGTTCATATCTCTCGGAAGCAAGCAAATGAAAGGGCACCTGTTCCTAGTGCGGCGAGGGAAGCTATTGTAGACAGTTACCGTTTATCAAATCTCACAAGTGGGATGCTTTGGCCGACAGCGATTACTCCTCAAGCAGGAGCATCTCTTCCCTCAGAGAAATACGCATGTGATTCGACTGGAGCAGATAAATCAGGGGAATTATCCTCCTCGAGTCCATGCCGTCTACTCAGGGCCAGCCCTGGGTCTTCTGATGCCCCTCCCATCCTCCACCCCCCAGAGTAACAGAAAACAAATTTTCAGGTAATTTAGGCTTAAAACTAAGTAAATAATTAATGTGACAGAATTCAACCAGAAGTATTTCGTCTGATTTTTTTCCACTGGATCTTTTGCACCCCCTGATTATATGGCACCCCCATGTGGTGGGGTTGGGAAGATCACCATGACCTTGTACTGGACAAGGGTTTGGGAGATGGATGAATGGATGTGTGGATGGATTTCAAAGACATTGTGTTGATCCATGAGAAGAGCTTTGCAGTAAAATTACAGTAAGTGGGAAGAAGTTAAGAGAAGTTTACACTCCTTCAAAGAGTACATACTGTATGGTGGGGGAGGCAAACACAGGTGATAAATGCACACCCCCTTCAAGTTGAGATCCCCCGCTTTGGTGCACGGTAAGCCCGCCAGCTGCCTGTCCTGCCTTCCCCCGCTTTGGTACACGGTAAGCCCGCCGACTGCCTGTCCTGCCTGGTACTCAGGCTGCAGCCTTTCCCGTCACACGGTGCCCGTTTGGTTTCCTCCTGTGTGTTTTTCTCTCATGACCAGACCGTTTCCTCTCATTCTCGGTCCTTGCTGCTGCTGCTTCTGTTAAATCCGTCATCGCTCCCGTCCCGTGTCACTCGGTTCTGTCTGTCCCACCCGGCGCGAGTCTCACAAAGGCATTTAGAAAAGAACAACTCACCAGAATCTGCACTGCGATTCAGGTCTTAGAGCCTTAAAAGCATGAAATAATCTGCCGAAATAATAATAAAAAACTAATGAAAATCTTCGGCATAATGTCAAAATTTAATTTCCATAATTTTCCTAAGACTTATTTTCATTGCTTTAACAAAAAAGCGAACCTAAACTCAATATCACATGAAGAGCAGTTAAATGCCAATTACGTACCACGGCGTATTTTCGGCCCTTTTTGTAAAATCCCAGATGGAATGCAAACTGCAGATGGAGAACATAACCTCCACCCCCCGCTGTAAAACCACTTTTTTGTAACATAACCCTAAACGTCCAGAGAAATGAACGTCGAATAAGCTAATTTACTTTGGTCTCTTTGTCTCTTATTGGCTACAAAATCATGTGAAATAGAAGCTAATGCATTGTATTGCTATTTGGGTAGCCTTAACTAGTTAGCGAGACTTCAAAACCTAAGTTGAGCCAAGGTCTGTCCTCCACCCTGGGTTCTGTACTTTATTATTCCAAGGAAGGCGTCCAATTGATCTTAAGGGCATAAACAGATCCATATGAGCAGAGAATACTCGTTCTCATTACATTGTGTGTGAAGGCCACGATCTGAAAGCTTTATAATGCACTTTGCCTGAGTTCACCCTTACCTAGAACCTGTAAAGCTACTCTTCTTCTAAGAATAAAAGGTTTATTTTTCTATGTACAGCCACTCATTCCGTGCTGAATGCAAAACCAAGATCTGGGCCCATCTAGGACTTCAGGTTGCTCTCTCCAGTTATCAGCGTAACACCAGCATGGATGGGCTAAAGTCCTCCATTTACAAACTGCACCAAGACGCCCTCCAATGTGCCCAAGCCCCAAGTCCCCCAGCGTTGCCATAACAACAGGCCATAACAACATGCCAGCTATCTGTTAGAACCATGGAGAAGTAGGGATTTGGGAACTCTCAGCTCGTCATCCAGATGCCACGGTGATCTGACGACACCAGCCTTGGTCTTTTGACAGGGACGGCGCTGATTTGATAGGGACGACTCTTCAAATATTCTCCCTCTCTCTGTAATAAGGAAACTCGGACAAGAGTTTTTTTCTTCTAGGACGGCCCTAGAATTTATGACTCAATGGGCATTTTTCCTTCGTCGTAACAGAAACAGAATGGAAACAAAACAAAATCAGCCAGATTTCTGACAAGGGAGATTTTATTTTTTTATATTACTGGCATACCAGTGGAGTCTTATTAATCTAATCAATAACAAAGGAAAATGCAAAAAACCCAATACAAAGGTTCTGCTTGTTATTGTTTGTTGTTATCTGAGATATTTACTGAAGCAATTACTGTTAAAGTATTGTTTTTCATACCATTTCAGCTACAGTTACAGAGCAATATAACAACAAATTTTATTAGACGGACTGTCTCATAGCATCATAAAGGTAGAGGTCTTTGTTAGCTGTATGTCAAATCTACGGGGCTTTTTATTTATGTGCCTCATTAAGGCCGTTGTCAGGTTCGCTGGCATTTTTATTTAAATCAATATTGGGGGGTAAAACACAAACCCAGGGCTTGGTTGCTCCGCCAGTGACAGAACACATAGCAGCTAACACCACTAACGGGCATCCAGAAGCTAATTAACACTGGTTTAGTGTTAGTGCCGGTGTTGCTCTTTATTAATGTTCTTATGTTAGTGTCTGGTTTCCATTGTGTAGTGGTTATCACACTCACCTCACATATGAAAAATCCACGGTTTGAAATAGAGTGCGAACTCACTTGTGTTTATGGGGTGGTATGTGGCTTAGCAGGTTAGAATGCTGTGCCGGTTGGGGGGGCAGGGTATTAGATCAAATCCCAGGATCAGAGTGATGGCAGTAGTGGGCTCTTGTGCAAGGCCCTTAAACCCCACTCGCCCTGGGGACTGTCCGCATTCTCAAAAATCGTGCATTTCTTTCGGTAAAAACATCTGCTACACTAATGTAAGTCGCATCATCTCTATGGAACTTTCGAGCCGCAGCTCTGTGACGTCCACTGTCGTCAGTGAGCTGCTACTTTTCACGTGGCTTCCCTCCCCAGGGGTTGATGATGCATGAAATTGCTTTTGTTGGAAAGCCTGCCCCCCTCACACTAAGCATTGTGCTCCGAGCCTCCGATACATGCCTGACCTTTAGTAACCTTCCATAAGTCACAAGGGGTCGGAGTTTGGAACCTGTGTATCACAAGGTGGGAGCCATGGGAGGAGCCATTTCTGTTAGAGAAGGTGTCGGAGCTTCTGGCTAATTCTCTGCTAAAATCCTGGCTTTCATCATCCACTCCTCTCCCTCTGGAAGCTCCGTGATTAAATCACCTGTTGCAACATGGGCTGCATCGACCCAGAATTTTATAAATCTAAACAGCAAACTTTTATTACCTACTGAGGTTCTCAGAATCAACAACTTCAAAGGGTAAGTGAAGCCATTTAGAAACAAAAACATTTTGGGAAAGTGCAGTCCTGGTTTTACAAATCAATCTAGAAGTCTGAGAACAGTCTGCATTACCCATCTACTAAACAAATTTAAAAAGGAGTAAAAACCAGATGGACAGCATCTTTTTTGGACCTTTCGAAGATCAAAAGCTAGCAAAGTTACCAAAGTTAGCTGGTTCAGCTAAGTGAGGTCAGGAGTCACGTGTTGTGGTCGAACACGTGCTGAGCGATTTGTGCCAAATCCCAGCCGATCAAAGAGCGGAATGGAACAAACAATAATATACAGTTTGTCATTAAAATTTCATCCCTGGTGAATAATTGTTTGCAGTCCAGTTTTACTTACTGCCAGATGCATGATTTATGAAAGAACTCAGACTCAAATTTTCGCCACTTTATATACAATAGTGTTATACACAAATTAAGCAGTAAACTAAAATATATAAACAACTTTCTAATTTTATTTTAAACATTCAGCCAAGGTGCACAAAGCTGCATTGCTGATACTATCAAACTGGAATGATTAAACCGTATATCCCAGGATGTACAGTGAGATCACCAAATGCAGACCTTCTTGTAATTCCTTGCATAAATAAAAAAGAAGGGCTGGGTGGCTTTGGAACAGCCTGCCAGTGTATATGAGGGATGTCCCCCAGGTCTCAGCATTTAAATCCACCATGAAGACCCTTTACTTCAGCCTAGCCTACCATAAATAAGGTCTGTATGTGCTGTGACTGTTCATTACCTATCAGCATCTGTGTCACCCTCCTCCTCCTTATGCCCAGAAGCCCACGAACAGAAGGTTGCTGGTTCAAATCCCATGGCTGGTAGCGGAGCCAGTTTTAGGCCCTTAACCCTGATTGCTCCATGGGTGACAGACACTGGCTGACCCTATGCTGTGACCTTTATGGGGAACACGATGGGATAGGCGAAGAGAGAACTTCCCCACAGGTTAGTAATAAATCTGACTATTCTATTGCAGCAGACCACACACGCTGCTGGTGAGTACAGGATGGGATACGGTCAGCAGATGGCTGAGGAGAGGGCTGGCCTGCCGGGGGTGTGACAGGCAGGAGCACCATACAAACACACACTACTCTCTGGCCTGTGTGGGCAGCTTGTAACCCCAGAGGGTTTTTTTTCCTCCTATCAAACTATGGAGTTTTGTTTTCCTTTTGGCTCTAATTCACTCTCCATTTACAGCAAGGGTGGGGCACCTGATCCATGGAGGGCCAGTCTGGGTGTGAGTTTTTGGCATGGTCTCTCAATCAGCCAATAATAAAACAGCGGTTCTCATCTCCAGTCCTGGGGACCCACTGTGATTGGCTGATTGAGAGGCCATCCCAAAAATCCTCACCCGCACCGGCCCTCCATGGAACAGACTCTCCACCCCTGCTTTACAGTCTAGTGTGTCTGACTCTGTGAACACTGAATATTGCATAAACTGAAGGGAGACTCTTTAGTGTACAAAGTTATGTGAAAACCACAATTTAATATACGTGGAAAAACACTATAGTTCAGTCATACCCCTCTCATACTGCAGGTGGAGTAGCGGTGAAGGAGAGCAAATTCTGAATAATAAGACTCTGCCGCCCAGAATGGCCTGGTCTTTTTAGCGGTGAACTGAATAGACACACAGAATCAGCCGGGTGAACGTCCTATGGATGCTTTGGATAAAAGCTGTCACCAAGCAGGTAAAAACCGAAATAGTAATAGCACTAAATAGAAGACAGGGCTTCATTACTAAGTCCCATTATGGAAACCCCTCCCACCTCACCCCCCTGTGCTGTGGAAACTGTCGCAACTGGACCAGTGATGGAAGGAATACACTCAGGATAAGCAGGTAAAAGCCTGCCCCATATTATATGATTCAGAAATAATTGACCATTAGAATAAAATCAGCATGCATTTTCCAGGTATTAGTGGGTAATCAACGACTGTTTTCATCGTCCTAAAGTCATTAGCGATAATGTGGTGTGGGTGAGGGCCCTGCATGGGTGAGGCCTTCCCTCCTGGCCTATAGTGGCCGGCCTGGCACTTAACGCCAAAGTCACAGCCCTGCAGAAACGGGGGGTAATTTGCTTTCTAGCGCGGAGCTACAGAACATTGTGTGCTGGGGTCTTTAAAGGCTGCCTTTGAGTGGTTTAGTGAGCAGGGGTGCAGGGCCAGAGCGGGAGACCCCTCGCCCGGGCTCGTTAAGCAGCGGCATCGAAAAGCCGGCCATGTTCCAAGAAGGAGCCACAACAAGCCGAAGTACAAACAAGTCTCACGACTTGAGGCTCTTTAGCAGCAGGGTGAGGCCTAATTAGGCTAACCACTGCCCACGGGAGGAACGACATGGTGTTTCGACCAGATTCAAAGAGCAGCACTGATCTGAAATCCAGCAAGACGGTGATTCTACTGTGAAGTGTTGGAGTGGTTGGTTGCACGTTTGCATGCAGGGTACTGGGAATGAAAACAATGTTGTTGGCGATCGTAAAAACACCAGGCTATTCCAAGTGGCAGGGATGAAAAATCCTAAAAGTAGGTAGAGATTGTAATGGCTGTTTACTGCATCTTTCACACCCAGCTTCAAGAGCACCTACTGAGGGCGTCTCCTGAGGGCATCTCCTGAGGGCGTCTCACTTACAGCCAACGGAAAGTCAAGGGAAGCCCAAAAACACAATAATAATATTTAGGTCTACAGAACAATGGATGGTGGTCACCACCAACATCAACCCATGAGAACTTCCACCTAATGAAATCAGAGGACAGAGGTAGGGTAGGGCCAAGACAAGCCTCTTCATCAAAGAGCCTAAAACTACCAGCTTCCTGTCAGTTATCAATTGGAAACCTTCCATGATTCATCAAAAGACCCTTTTAGGCCAAGACTAAAATGTTAAAGTACTCCAAGAAAAATTACAGAAGACTAATGCCCAATTTACCTAGAATTAGAACCTGGAATTATAAATGCTAAACAATGGCTGGTGTATAGGCATTTACAGATTTACTTCTATAAATTATCCCACTGTAGTTCCTGCCCTGTCAATTCTTCATCCATTGGAACGATTCCTGAGGAATGATGGCCGACCTCATCCCCACCATCCTGGCTGCATGGCGGAGGCCCGGTGGTGTGGAATTTTCCATTCTTCCCCGTAATGCTTCAGCAAAGAACAATAACAGGCCGATCGGAGGAACACCGCAGTAAGTGTGGAAGATGCCACCCGTGAGTGTCTGTGTTTCCGAGTTTTATCGAATGTCCCTTAATTACAAGGTTTACAAGACACATCCTGTATGCTCTTTAATTCAAAAGAAGGTGCGGAAGAAACTGCTGAAAGACAAGCAAAATAAGAGCCCAGTGTTTATGACCATCGCAGGACCTTCTTGAGACAGTTTCCTGTGTGGCTTTTCGGACTAAACTTTCCCCACGTTAAGTTTTCTATGCCTAAAAACTAAATCTCCTTGACTCACTCCTCGAGTGCAGAGCGACATCCTCACAGGTGCTGCACAGAGCACATTGTTTACAAACAAAGCAACATGCTTCGGCTCAGGAAGACGGCAGCTCTGCCAGTCAGGCAGCGTGCGAGCGGCCGATACGAGCGGCCAGTACAGAGACACGCTGTACTTACCATGAAGCTGAGCAGCCGGCGGAGAGGGGATGGAGTTACGGGACGATGGGCGTCCTTTGTAGCGACCGGGGGCTCGCTGGCGGGCGGACGGGACGCGTGGTCACCGGGCAAAGGCGCTGCTATTCTGGGCGCTCCCCAGGAATACTCACCAATCATCTGAACGCTGCCTGACTCTGCAAAACCAGGGTCTGTGACTCCCAGGCTGCCCCCCGGGAGGTGGCTCGGGGTAGGGGGGGCGGGGAAAGCAACGTGGGCCCAAGGGGAGAACCAAGATGAAGCCCCCCCCCCCCCCGCCGCTATCCTACTCACACACTGCCAGGCCCCCTGCCACCCCCGACCACAAAAAAACCTTGCATTGCCAGTGTTGACAGATCCTTCAAATCCCCCCATTTTCCAGAGAGGGAAGGCGGGGGGGGGGGGGGGGGGGGCAGTCGGGGTCTCTGCCAGCATCGGGACTGTTTATGTTCAATTTCCATTGAACAAAAGAGAACAGAAATTCATCCTCAGGCCATTTCTGACCAAGGTAAGGGAAACAGTACCAACCATTAATGGGACTCGACCAGCGCCACACAAGCTCATTAATTAGTGACATTTTACACCACCAAGGACCTTGAGATGATTTTAACCAGTGAGAATGGTTTCCAGTACATTCCCTGCTGTTTACTTCACAAACTCTTCTCCGTCATATGATAGCAGCGATGCGGTTCACGCTCCAGATGGAACAAAGTTTTCAGAAACCCACGGCAAAAAAAGTCTCATAATCTCTCATGAAAACATCTATGCTAACAGAAATTAAATCAGCCACAATAAACATCAGAACACACACAGCGACATCAGCGAACATGTGACAGGTCAGCTCAGCTGAGGAAAATATCCATCCATTCATCGTCCAATCACTTACCCCGGTAGGGTCACATGAGGACCAAAGAGCCAATCCCAGGCAGCACAGACCACAAGGCTGGGGTACACCCTGGATGGGTTGCCAGTTTGAGCAGAGCAGATTTTACAAAATTAACTGAAGCAACAAAATGTAATAATTTTATGACTTTTCTGTGGTTTGGCCTCCACTGGTGTATTTTAGAACATAAAAGGACTGAGAGGGGATTTCTGAGCTGAGGCTGGGTGACGGCACGTGTGGGACATTCGATATGACGATTCCACAGCTGTGGAATTTAACACTGTCAGCTTCCTACCCCCTGACATTTTCTTTTTCTACTTAAAGAGCAGTAACAGTAAGACACTGAATCCATTTTCCCCGCACGTTGGGGGGGTAAAAACATACCTGTCTATATTTAAGCTCACAGAGTTCAGAATAAATCTTTCCATAGCTATTTGTTGTTCGTTCAGAGTCCTGGGCAGATGCTCCTGGATCAGGGCCGATGTTGTTAACTTTCATGTGTTCCCATTGCGGACAAAGGGAGAAAACAAGCTTTATATCTTGTCTGCACACCTGTCACCAAAGGAATTTGCATTCAGCTACTGTAATTCCAAATCGCAGCACTGACCTGAGCCAGCGGATGGCCTTGTGCCAGACGGACAGCTGGAGGCCCAGAGCCCACGGGCGATGGCCACCGCAGCAACCCGGCCGGACTGACGACAACAGCACCGGTGGGGGAGCAGGACAAAGAGATGCGTGGGGCATGCCAGCGACCCGGGCAGCACCTTTGATTTCGGGACTATTTTCAGATGCGGCACAGGGCCGGGTGCTCTGTGATCCCAGGATCCGGTTCCGTAAGGGGAACGAGATCCTGTCCCTGGGGTTACCTTAAAGCTGCAGAGGTTTTAGTAGTTAAGGGAGCAGACTCTATCAATACATACATCCATCCATGCACCCACTGTCATCCATCTTACTACACATCAATCCATCCATACATCCACTCACACATCCATATAGCCATCTACCTATAAATCCATCCACCCACCCACATAATCATCTATCTATCCATCCCTACACCCACCCACATAGCCATCTATCTTTCTACACATCCATCTATCCATACACCCACATCCTTTTACCCATATCATCTCCATATCCATCCATGCACGTAGTCTTCTGTCTACCCACATAGCCATCTATTATCCATCTACCTACCCACCCATATTACTCTATACATCCATCCATCCATCCATCCACACACCCATAGCATCTATCCACACATGCATCTGCTTACCCAGTAGTCACCATAGTGAATATGTGATCATTTCCATTTCCAAACTGTCTTGTAAATATATTATTTTACATTAATACGTTATTTCATTACATTACATAAAAAAGTATCAAAAATCATATGTCCATTTTTGATCAGTGAAATGTGTGTGAAGTGTCTGATCATGTCCCGGCACAAATTCTTCAGACATGTAAATGTGATTCTGATCAAAAAGTAAATAAAATCATACATCAACCAGCCGATAAACATCAGGGTTCCCCGATTCTGGTCCTGCAGATTTCCCTGCTCAGACACACCCTATTTAATTCAACAGCTAATTGCCAAGTTTAGTAGGTGTGTTTGGGTCACATGAAGCTGCACGACCATGTAAACTCCACACGCGGAGCAGAGGCAGAAGTCAAACTCCAAACCAGGGAGGGGTGACACCACAGTGATAATCACAAAGGTATTAAAAATGCCTCCCTCATATAAACATATTTCTACTGCTATGAGTAACTGGTACCCGATAAGACGGCAGCTAAGCATAGCCTTAAGGAAGAACATTTGTTCTGAATAGCTTTTAAAACCAACAAAAAATCTCTGATTTCTCCTTGGCCCATGGGCACAAAACTATTTCAAATATCAAATAATGAAACTAAAATACAGCTCATATAATCCTGCGGCCGGATGAGAAGAATATTTAAGACGCAGGCTGACTTTCTCCCGATTCACAGAGCAGCAACCAGACAGGAGAAGAACAAGTTTAATATATATGCCATTTTCCCAAAAATTACAGAATTCCCAACATACCACAGTGCATAATAGAAAAGAAGATTGGAAACTGAAAATGGTAAAATGTACAAACAGGCAATTTATTTTAATTAAATAAATGGATAACTTAATTTAAACAACCTGAAAGCACAATCAAATTGTACTTTCTAAAGTAGTTTTAAAAAAAAAAACCCTGAAATCCTGAGTAATCTATTACTCTAATTGGCTTTGGTACGTCTAATTACGTCTGTGGAACATCTAACAGTGTAAACAATCAATGGAAAACCTCAGATGATAAAAAGTTACATCTCCAGTTGTGCAAGACGCTCCACGGCCAAGCCAGAGATGATTATATAATATTGATTAAGCGGATATCGTTGTTTTTGTTGTTATTCTCCGTAACAGGTGGATATTTTCATAACAACCGCGGAGTATTCGGAACATCAGAGGAGCCCGATATAGATACTTAGGTGGAAACCGGATCGGCTAATACGCAGAAAAGGACGCATACGGATACACTACTAAAAAGAAACATCGGCAAAGCTTTTATTGTTAAGCTTCTTGAGCGGACACATCCGGAAGAGCGTCAGAAGGCTGGATTGGCACGCTCGTTAATTTCTCAGAGGGGATGGTTACGGCGAGCGGAAGGTCAGGTCGTGGATTATTGGACCACGGCAGGGCTGTGCTTGGTCAGGGAGTCACATTTGCATTCCCATACCTCAGACATGCACATGTACACACACACACACACACACACACACACACACACATCTTAAGATCAAATATTTGAATGCATTGACTATTCACTAGATACACAAACTGTATATAGAAAGTATTTATAATTTTGCATGAGCTGTACAGTGTAAGGCGCTTGCATGTGATCTGTCTATATCTCTTTGCAAATTTGCAAAAGCTGCAGGGTGATGCTATATCACCGGCACTTAGGCTACATCGAGGGGAAAAAAAAAATAAAGTATGGCGTTTAGAGAGTGAGGATGGAGGCGGAGTCTTCACCGGGGCGTGAAGGGAAGGAGGCAGGCCAGAAAGGAAGGGGAAAGGACAGCTAGGAGTGGGTGCGGGGGTTTGGCGCTGGAGGCGCGAGGGTGGAGCCTGCGGCCTGACAGCCAAAAGTACCCCCCTCCCAAAAAGTAATAAGGAGAGTAAAGATTAAAAAAAAACACCATCGATGCAGCATCTGTCAGCTATCAAAGGAGTGTTTAAGGTCCCCGGTGGATGGTGCTGCTCTCCTCCACGCCCCTGCAGGCAGGACCTGCACAGTCCCATTCTGCTTTACCAGGAGTCCCAGCTGAAGCTGTCCCCGCCAAATATGAAGAAGAAGCCCATGATGGTGGCGAAGATGACGACGTTCCCGGCCATGACCAAGCCACAGGCCCCCCACTTGATCTGCCGGGGGGAGACATGGGGGAGCTGATCAGGACAAGGTGCAAAAAGGAGTTTAGCATTTTACAGTCAATCGACTCCTGGCTCCCATGCAGATTCCAACAATTACAGCGCGACAAAATTGTCTTTGAAAACCAAATCTGAACACAATGGATCAAATCGTACAGAATAAATGGAACATTCCTGAATACAACTGAACACTGCATTAAGACTTTGGCTCGAAGTCCCAGGACGGATAAGGTAAGCAGGTTTTACAGAACAAGGAAAATGGCGGAAAGCAGAGGTAATGGGAAGGCAGACGGATTCAGGGGTCCTCCGTGCCCTGACTCGCGGTTCATTTACCGCTTACGTTTGGGTGGAGTTACGAAACAGCCATCTCATGTCATACGTCTGCTGGGAGCATCAGGCAGTACGTTTCATAATAAGTCAACAGGGATCTGAGGCATGAGACAACTTAGACACTGTGACAGAATCTTCCAACACATGGAATTCTACAGGAGATGTGGAGATAGAGAGGTAGCTGGATAGGGACCGGAACACCATCTCAGGAGATACTCCAGAACATCTCCAAAGCTAAAATCAGGTTTCTAGACCATAAGGTGAAAGTCATGTCTCCCCTCAGCAATAAAATAGTAGGCAAAAGATTACCTCTCAAAAAGACGTGCGGTAACTGACATTGACCTCACTCCAGAGAGGAATGGAAACCAGTGGTGGTCGAGTTACACAACCAGCAGATCTGCTGCTGGAACCAGGAAACGAGCGGGCAGGCTTCCCATAGCGATGTACATAACAAGCAGTGGATTGGACACAACTAAGCCTCCGGGGATTTCATTGGCCAATTAATTCCAGGGGACACACCCACATTCAGCCAGAGCTTTCTAAACATCGGGGCGAATGAGGCTAGCAATCATTTCCTGGCAACTAAAAAGCAAACTAATCTTTCTGTAAACTGGAGAAAAGAGAAGTCGGCTGCACATTTGTCCTGAGACAACCTCGTCTGAGTTCCATCTGCAGATAAGGGCAGCTAATCTTTTTCCAGAGTAAACCGGGGATTATTCATACACACTGCGCACCAAATTAAACGCAAAAGATCAATAAAATGAGGCATGTGCTGCTGAGAATGTCCAGTAACACAGGCATTTATGCAGAGGCTGCCAAAGACCCAGAAGACGGACTGCTCCACTAAATCCCTCCGAGACCCGTCCTGCAGAGGAGCGAGAAGCGGGATGGAACGTTTCACTGAAAAGTTCCCCCCGTGCAGCTTGATGTCGGAAGCTGACGGCATCACGGAGACGGCTCACTATGGACGCTCCGCGTACGTGCAGACCGCTGCGTCACCTGCCGACTTATTTGAAGAACAGGAAGGACCCGAAAGGCTGTTTACACGGCCGTGCCTTCAAGTCAAACTGTAACAGGAACCTCCTGCTGCATTTTCATCCTAAAACTCTGGCACTGATGGGCACTATGGGGAATCAAGGTAAGCGTTGGTCACGGTGCAAGAACACAAGCAGGGCTGCATGATATATCGTTTACGCCATCTTTGTGACGTACGCATATGCACTGATCACTTTACATTTGTCAGCATTGCTTTGTATCTGTTGACAACTAACGGCAACGCCGTAAACTTTTCGGACGTGCTGTCTTCGTAGATAAGTTCTATTTAGCTATCGTTTTTTTCTAGTAATTTCATCTCTTTTTTGTTTTAGAAATATTGCAATATTACTTGTGGAAATCTCACGTCCTGAGATGTGATGTCACACAGCTCATAACACAAGCTAACATCTCTCTTCTCGGATGCTCGCATCAGACATGTTGGAGGACAGGGTGTCAATATAGACCCTCGACCGAGGCTGGAACCCTGCTGGGGGTGTAGAACTGGAGACCTGGGTGCTGTGTGGAGAATCTCAGTGGGTCGGGGTGGGGGGCAGCAGGGTGTGTTTATTGTGTTTGAGGCCCCATTCAGAAAGTCACTTCAGGGCCCCCTTATCCCCTTTACTGTAGTTACTGTTTTTGGCCAACAGGGGGCCCCCAAACCTTGGGCATGACTTGAGTGGCAGTAAACATCGCTGCAGTGACACACGCCCACACGGACCCATCCACACCAGCTGAGATCCGGGTCATCCCACCCGGAGCAGAGGGGCACTCACCACGGTGGCTCGGGCCAGAACCACCGGCAGGCCGAAGGAGGACACCACGATGCCCGTGGCGAAGAAGAAGGCCAGCTCCCTGCAGGCACTGCTGGAGGAGTCGCCGTCCTCCCCGAGCCGTCTGACGATGAGCAGGGGGATGGGCGTCAGGACGTAGAAGATCAGGACGAACAGCGGCCAGTACACTCTGTGGCGGGAGGGGGGTGGGCGCAGAACAGAATATCATGGACAGCAAACCAACAACATAGCAGCAAGTCTGTTCAACAAAACGCCCAGTCACTGTGGGTCTCCCCAGGCCATCTGGGGGTGTTTAAGGGAGGCTTTACCCCCCAAATAAATACATACCAGTTTAAACAGTGTGTTCTCAATCATTTCATTAACATCAGAGCATCCCACCCCCAGTAAAGGCTAACCCCCCTCACACGGCAACCATGCACGGAATGCTCTCCTTACATCTCGCACCAACAGGCTCAGGAACTGCATTTCCCACAATGCCTTCACCGTGCTTCACTCTCAACCCTGCATTAGCCCCCCCCCCCCCCCAAACCACTGACCTGAATTCTTATACTGTGCCCCCCCCCCCCCCCCATCTGATCTGTTTTGCACATAATCATTTGCAATTGTACATAAAATATTCTTTCATCCTGTCTGCATTTAACTAGTGCATCTTACCTGTAAATACTGCCGAACACTAAACTATTTATATCATCTGTACATACTTCATGTTGGAAAAAACCAGATACCATTCTATACAGTCCTACACGTAATTGTTGTCTCAGCACCACTTTTTTCTACTTTGTGCTACATTATTTGTAAATGTTGCCTCGCCAGCCGTTTTCTTCCAGTCTGCATGCATTTTTCGTTTATATAACATGATATCATTTATTTATATCCCCTCCTGTAAATGTTACCTCATAAGAACCTTATTCTACTTCTTGCACTTCTGGTTAGATGCAAAACTGCATTTTGCTGTAGTTGAACTTGTGTCATGTGCAATGACTATAGAGCTGAATCTTAATAACCCTCTAGCACAGTGTTACTCAAACTTTTTCAGACCAAGGACCACTTTCTCAAAAAAAAAAAAAATCAGGGACCACAGCCAACCACCCCCGTCCCACGCCAAAAAAAAAAAAAAAGGAAAAAAAAAAGCATAAATGTTTTGAACCTTTTATTGTACAAAACATCTAACAATGGTTAACCAATGGTTTGGAATGTTTTTTTTTTCTTTTTCAATTTTATTTAAAGTTTCCTGTTCGAAATATTGTTTTCAATTTTCACACATTCAAAATGGCAAGTAACATGACTGTTATGAAGAAGTAATATACTAATTGGCTCTATTTTTTAAAATAAAATGTATACATTTTTGTTCTGAGAATAAATTCGCTTTACCCTTCAGTCAATGTTAGGTTAGGTATTTTTTTTTAGAGATGATATCACTTCACGGACCACTAGTGGTCCGCGGACCACACTTTGAGTAACACTGCTCTAGCAGTATTCCTTGTCCAGCCCCCCACTCCCCTTGATGCAAACTGACTCACTCAGGGTGGTGTGAAGCTATACTGGGGGGGAAGAGAGCTGAAGTATGGCACCCCCGTTCCACCTGTTAAATCTGAAAAAGTGCAGGGTGGGGAGAGCGGGAGCGAACGTACCCATATTGCTCCAAGCCGCAGGCTAGCATGAGGAACATCAGGCCGACTGCCCCACCAAAGGACAGCCCCACCAGTGCTGGAAGAGAGAGCAGACGGCAGGCAGATAACCCCTCAGCAAACAGTCGTCACTTCAGGTCTGTCTCACGAAAGCAGCGCATTATCTACTAAACTACTGCTGCCCTCTAGTGGACAAAAAATGCATTTCATTTGACCAGATACCTCACACCATCCAACCATCACTTCTAATCAGGGGTGTCAAAGCTGCACGGATACCCTGATAGATTCAGGGGCCCAGCAGTACAGGGGCCCCTGAATATACCAGATCATTAGTTATATGCTTGAGGTACATTATACAAAAAAATTAGAAATTTTATAGTGGGGGTTTCCCTCAGACCCCTTACATGGCAAATTGTATCATCAGGGGGTGGCATTCTTCAGAAAGCAGCAACCTTAGCTGAGGGCCCAAGGTGGAATTTTGTCAGGGGCCCCAGAAGTTCTAGCTAATGGAAAAGAGTGACAAACTATCGACCCACAGTTTTCTAACACCTGAAAACTACTTCTAAAACTACACTGTAAGACCGCCTCTTAATAAAAATGGGGCGGGACGTTTCTAAGGGCGCATTTTTACACCTCCAGAGAGCGGCTGCGTGCGAGACGCCCCCTGCTGTCCGTTCGGAGAACAAGCTACCATGTGACGCTACCGGTAGGCGGGACTTCCGTGCGGTGTCAATCACTGCATGCTCTAAAATAATGGGAAGCTTTGACAGTGCAAAATAAACCTACATACAGACCATTTCACATTTCTGTTACAAACAAACAGAAAAAACACACTTCACTGGACCCCCCCATGTAATTTTTCCTTCAAATAAACCGTACTTATTTTCCGATTCTTAGTGTCACTATTACTTCTTAAAGACGTCTGCAATATGCCCCGACAAGAGAATTTGACGTAAAGATTAACAGTTCGTAGTGAAACTGATGAACTACTTAATATTTGGACGGTTAATGATGAAAGTTACTTCATTAAGGCTCACCTTAACTTTGTATTGCGCATGTTGTCCTGTAAGGCACTCTATGTGCAAAATAACACTGTAAAAGTATCCCAATCGATCATAAACTAAATAAGAGAATTAAAAATGGCTAAAAACAGCGTACTGTGTGTGGGAGACACCAGACTACGTTTTTAACAAGACTACTTTCCTTGATCCGAGACACCATCGATGACTAATAACTTTCAACAGTTTTGTCCCTTTGTCAGGTTAAACAGACTTCAATTAGATTTGCATGTAACGTGTCATTACGTTACAGTTCCTTTAGTTACACCGTAAATGTTAAGCGCAGTAAAACTAATATTCCATGTTTTCCTACGCATTCAAAGTGGCGGAAGTGATCTGGCGCAGCTAAGTGACTGGAGTCTTTAAACTGGACTTTTCTAATTCAGTAAATTAACACCTAAATGGTGAAACAGAAATAAACTTTAATTTTGTCACGCATCACAGTAACCGTATAATAGGACGCCTGTTTTTTATGTTTGGCTTTTTCCTCTTTTGTCTAACACTGACAAACTCCAAAAGTCACAGCTTTTTACTTTCGCTTTGGTCGCGCAGCCCACAGACGGGACCCCGGCCCCCTTTACCTTTAATCCCGGCCATCTTCTCAGTTAGCCAAGATGGATTTGGTTAACTTCATAAATGACTGTTTTTCGCCTAAAAACAGGGCCTGGCAGGTAGTTTGGAAAAAGACAAGACGGACCTAGACAGCCATATCCGAACCCGCCCTCTTTCCTGCCAGCCAATTGCTCCGGTGTTTCTATGGGAAAGTCCGCAGTGATTCCCGGCTTGTGGGGGTCCCTGTCAACAGGGTGATAATCCCAGCCCTGAAAAGTGATCCCTATGTGAAAACTGGCAATAATTAAAATTACGGGCCATATTAAAATTTCCAGTTTGTTCCATATTTCCCTAAATGCAGCTATATTCATTTAACCGAAATGTAAATCATTATGTAAATCAGCTGCGCGCGAGTCCTACACCGGATTTGGGGGAAGAGTTGGGGGTGAGCAGAACAGTCCCAGGTTTAATCGAACAATGTGTTTGATAGTCAAGGTGCAAGAAACGGCGACAGGGGAAAAAAGTCGACAACAATTTCATTTATATGTATTTATTTATTATTACATTGGCCCCCGTAAGATTTAAAACTAATTAGTTTACCCTCAAAAAATGGGGTAATTTAGCAGGCTCCTAAAAATGTATCTATATTGATGTGGTATATAAATTAAAATGTATAATATTTAAAATTTTATGCGTTGTTTTGGTTATGTCTTTATTTTCAGCTGACTGTTTTATTGCCTTTCTTTTAAATGGACATACAGTGGTACCTCAGAACTCGAATTTAATCCGTTCAGAACTCCGGATCGAATCCTAAAAAGTTGTGATCTAATTTTCCCCATAAGAAATAATGGAAAACCAATTAATTGGTTGCAGGCCCAAAAAAATGACACCTAATTTTGTTTTTTTTTAAAGCATTTAAACACAAAATGAAGCGGATAAAACAAGAAGAGCATATACTGTACTAAACACATCTAAGTACATTTATCAAAACCGTAATTTGTAAAGTAAGAAAATAAATGTATCCAAACAATGTGTCCTACCCCGATCGTCCGCTCCTTCCGTGTGCCACGCCCCCTCGTTAAACCCATATGGAATCCCAGTGTGATCAGCTGTTTCTGGTTGTTGTCATTAGTCCTCTGTATTTCGTCCGCGTTTCAGTTTGTTTCCCCAGCCCGGTCATTGTATTGTTCGTCTGCGTTTTGCCTGCCTTACTTGTAATTAAACCCCGTATTCCCGGATACCCTGACCATACCTGTCAAGTTTTGGATTTGAAAATAAGGGAAATTTTCCGGCACCCACCGCGAGCTATAACACCACCCCAACGAAGCTCCAGTATCCCTTACATTTTAAGACAGGTGTACAAGAAATCTAAAATAACCACTTGTCATTTACATTTTATTTTCATTACACATTTTCTTTTCATTTCTCATGTTCACTGGTGTGGCTCTCTGGCATTCACTAATGACTTATTAAACAGATTTGTTGCAGACTTTGTATCCTTGTTGAAGTCGTCACAGAAGGTGAAAGTAACGTTGTTTTTCGCACACAGCATTGCAATTTTAACCTCCGCATTTATGACCTGGTTAATGTTGTAAATGACCTGCAGACTACTGCAGGTGGCAGTTCTCGCGAGGCTACTGGCAGTTCAGTTTGGAGAGGCAGAGGATTTTTTTGAACTGATATTATAATACGGGAGATTTACGGGAAAATAGTAATACGGGAGGACGGCAGGAAAGAGGGGTAAAATACGGTAGTTTCCCGGCCAAAACGGGAGACTTGACAGCTATGACCCTGACGTCTCCGCCTTTGTCTCCGTTCTGTCCCCTCTCGACACAACAATATTATTATAATTAAATGTATTAATGGTTTATTATTAATATTAAATACGGTGTTTGACCCCCTTTTGTCTTCAGAACTGCCTTAATTCTACGTGGCATTGATTGAACAAGGTGCTGAAAGCATTCTTTAGAAATGTTGGCCCATATTGATAGGATAGCATCTTGCAGTTGATGAAGATTTGTGGGATGCACATCCAGGGCACGAAGCTCCTGTTCCACCACATCCCAAAGATGCTCTATTGGGTTGAGATCTGGTGACTGTGGGGGGCATTTTAGTATAGTGAACTCATTGTCATGTTCAAGAATTTGAAATGATTCAAGCTTTGTGACATGGTGCATTATCCTGCTGGAAGTATCCATCAGAGGATGGGTACATGGTGGTCATAAAGGGATGGACATGGTCAAAAACAATGCTCAGGTAGGCCGTGGCACTTAAACGATGCCCAATTGGCACTAAGGGGCCTAAAGTGTGCCAAGAAAACATCCCCCACACCATTACACCACCACCACCAGCCTGCACAGTGGTAACAAGGCATGATGGATCCATGTTCTCATTCTGTTTACGCCAAATTCTGACTCTACCATTTGAATGTCTCAACAGAAATCGAGACTCATCAGACCAGGCAACATTTTTCCAGTCTTCAACTGTCCAATTTTGGTGAGCTCGTGCAAATTGTTGCCTCTTTTTCCTATTTGTAGTGGAGATGAGTGGTACCCGGTGGGGTCTTCTGCTGTTGTAGCCCATCTGCCTCAAGGTTGTGCGTGTTGTGGCTTCACAAATGCTTTGCTGCATACCTCGGTTGTAACGAGTGGTTATTTCAGTCAAAGTTGCTCTTCTATCAGCTTGAATCAGTCGGCCCATTCTCCTCTGACCTCTAGCATCAACATGGCATTTTCGCCCACAGGACTGCCGCATACTGGATGTTTTTCCCTTCGCACACCATTCTTTGTAAACCCTAGAAATGGTTGTGCGTGAAAATCCCAGTAACTGAGCAGATTGTGAAATACTCAGACCGGCCCGTCTGGCACCAGCAACCATGCCACGCTCAAAATTGCTTAAATCACCTTTCTTTCCCATTCTGACATTCAGTTTGGAGTTCAGGAGATTGTCTTGACCAGGACCACACCCCTAAATGCATTGAAGCAACTGCCATGTGATTGGTTGATTAGATAATTGCATTAATGAGAAATTGAACAGGTGTTCCTAATAATCCTTTAGGTGAGTGTGTATATATATATATATACATTTCTTTTCTGTAGTATTCTCACCTCATCATAGTGCGAAGCCTTGTTATGGTGAGGAAGTTTGCATATATCTGAGAAGCTAAGATACATGTTCCAGGAGGGTCACCCATGGCAAACAGGTCTTAGCAGATGTACCAGTCGAAACGCACCACCAATATTAAAAAAAAATACATTTATTTGCCAGGCACTTGTACCCAAAGCAACATGCACTTGTGAAAGCAGGGTTGGTCAGTTCCTGGAGCAACTGGGGCTTAAGGGCCCAATGGTGAAAGCACTTTGCTAAACACTGGATTTGAAATGTTGACCATCTATTAACTGGTACAGCATCCTAACTTGCCGAGAGACACACCGCAGGCATAATATAAGACAACGGCGGAGGATCACGGTGGTGACAACAGCAATCAGAATTTCAAAACGTGTGGAGGAAGGCAATGGTCAACCAGGGGAAAACCTTGTGAACAGACACACCACTATGATGGTGACATGGTGGTGCACTCCTATGTCATAAGGTGCTCCACAGGATTCTCTGCGGTACAGATGGTGTTCATGACATGGTTAGCACAAAGCTTTTGGGATGTCCAAAAGCTAATGTCGCCAGCCTGTGAAGCTGCAAAGAAAGGATCACTGATGGAATGGGGAACATGCCGAGCAGGTCTGAGCAGTGCTGGGTGTGGTGGAGATGGAAATCGATCAAATGGGCATCTTCGGCATCAGCAAGCTAAAACGTTCAGTCAGGTGACCATCAGAGTTAGGGAAATTCACATCCAGAGAGTAAAAGTCCAGACCGGGATTTTGTTTCAACCAACCAGTTGAGCATGAAGAGTCACAGTCACAGAGTACTCAACTGGTTGGTTGAATCAAAATCCCAGTTTGGACTTTTACTCTCTGGACCTGAATTACCCAATTCTGGTGACCACATTTAATACTAAGAAAACTGGCAAAATAAGAAATCATATGGCTTTCATTTTTAGAAAGGGCACTGAAAAGGTTGAAACTTGAGACAAGGCCGTGAACAACCAACCACACCACAATACTTGAATGACAGGTTCAGAAAGTCTTTATGCCTGTACTTTTACTTCCAGGTACAGCTGGACTTCATGAAAAGCCCTGCCTCGCTCTCAGATACACAGACACGTATTTAAGGAGCTAGCTGAGTGTTAATATAGGCGTATTGTTTGCTAAATTACACAGTACATTTAAACTGACAATTTTAAGCTGTATACTATTCAAGGTGCCTGAAATTGCATGCTAATCCGAAGTTTCTGTGCTTGCGGTGGGAGTTGTGTGTGGCTTGGTGGGTTAGAGGCCTCTGTGCCTCTGAAGGGAATATCCAGTCCTCTGCTCAACAGATGCTAGAGCAAGGCCCAAAGCAACCAAAGCTTCCTATTCCCCTCTATATGCGTGTCTTACAGACGAGCGGGATGGGATATGCAAAGACACCTTTCTCTGTACTTGTACAAATGGCAAATAAAAGCTGCAGGCTGTTTCTTATGGCCCACCTGTCAGGTCAGTGACCTCGCGGCCGGACACCTCCCTCGATGTTCCCCCCTCGCATTCTGCCCCCACCCTCCCAAATACTTTAGCAATAGCAATGCCTGGGCATGGTTAGCGTTCTTCTCTGGTGGCTCCTAGCATTATAGCAGTGAACGTTTCAGCTACAATACTCAGGCATTGTCGTTAAATGTGTCAGCCTTTTTTTTAAAGCCCTGTCCTCGAAGCCACGTGTGTTTTTGGGTCAAACATAGCAGTTGCTTTTGTGAGCTACACTGTCAGCAAGGTTTCTCCCCAGAGGCTAACTGGCCTCTCTAATTGCCGGTAGTGAGAGCATGTGAGTCGTGATGGACTGGCCTCCCATCCGGCGAGTCCCCCAAGCTTGTGCCGATAGACTCCGCCCCCAACCCCGTACCGGATAAGCGGCAGGAATGGATTGTGTCTGGCTGCTCCTTCCTTAGTGTTTGATTGTTATCCTGCTTATTTTTTCCTAGAAAAAGTCACCATACCTGTTGAAACCGCATCATCCGGCACCGGAGATCAGTGACGATGACAAATAAAAACACGGGTGCGAGTCAGACGTGTAAAAGAGTGCCTTTCTTGCGTTTCGTTTCTTCGTTTATTTCTGCATGTGCACACAATTATATACAGGTAGGAAGGGGCCGGTCAATAATTCACGTAAACGTAACTCACGTTTCAGCAACACTTTACAAGCACACAAGCAAAGGGGTCCAAATCCCACAACAGTCATACCACAGTTTCACTATCGTAAAATTAGCCTGTTTGTCGGCTCGAGAATCAAGACTGAAGACTGAATATCTGTTCGACAGGGAATAATACTGTGTGCAGGTTATAATTGGGGCTCACTGGTGACAATCCGTAAAACCCATTCAGCAGCTAGTTACTGTTGACTTCTGTGTGGCATCCTGACAAAAACACCTTTGATGTTCAGCATCTACAAAGGTGGATGACAGACGCGGTAAAAAAAAAAAAGATCTCCATGAATATAATGTAAAATATTGCAATATTGTAAAAATGTAACTGCGGGTAACACTTTGTGCTATGTTTTAATTTCAAACAAATAACCAAAGAACCAAGTCTTGGACAGTTAAATGGGGATCTATCTAAACAGAAGGAATATCCCAAGAAATAGCAGCAGGCAGGGGAGGGGTCTCACAGCAGGGGGGACTGAGTGCTGGGGGGGGGGGGTGTATCTCGGTAAATTGTTGCAAATTTTGCGTGATCATCTTGGGCTTTGGTGTCAGCCACTTTGGGGTGTAGCTTAGTAAATTTTGCAGTGGGCCCCCTGCTATGACGGACCCGGGGGCCAGATGCTATTCCACCCCACCCCCTCCACTACTGTACAAATAGAAATGTTTTTTTGTACAAGCGGACCAGCATTTACCCAGCTGTTTTCACCCTGATACTCATTCATTACAAACTACTCCTTCAATTCCGTTAGCAGAAGCTGCAGGCCTGCTCCCTGCCCCCCAGCAGCCATGTCGATGCTGTTTCCATTCACATACATTTATTCGACAACTGCATTAAATCTGCAAAAACCTTTTCCCCAAAATATACTTGTAGATATTTCTACAATTTTAAAACAAATCACACAATGTAACACTGTAGGGAATCATTTCATGAATAAATACAAATGACAAAAATAAAAACAATACATCCCCTTTCTTTCATTTCAGGAGAACTGTTGATATAAATATACAAAAAGAACAGAAGCCTTTAGCCTGTCTCACAATAATTTTAGACGAGACAAACACACAAAAAGTGCCATGCGTGTTTTACTTTCTCAGGTCCAGGTCCGGCCTACGACAGGCAACATCGACAATCGCCTGGAGCGCCATATGATTAGGGGACGCAAAAAAGAGGAAAAAATCTGAAGAAATTCCTCTGGTCGCATTCCATGACATCATAGTTATTTACATTAGTTCTAATATTTCACTATGTTTCTTGTGAAAGAGCTAGCTAGCCAGATATCCTGTACTACTGACATGTTTTAAGATAAATAAACTGACAAATCTATGGAATTTTTTTGCTGCTCTTTGGGACGGGCAATCAGCAGAATCTCCTAGGGCACCAAAACAGTCAGGGCCGGCCCTGTGCACGTCAATTAATGCCAAAGTCTGTAGGACAGATCACGAAAAGAACAATACATGACAACACAACGGGGAGCTTGTGAAGCTCCGCCAAGGTAAGCGTGCCGTCCCTCTCACGGCGCCCATCAATTGCCTTTCGTTTATCTCTCTCGTGGCGCTTTGCACAAAAGCGTCCACTAAATGAATAAATGCGAAATAAATTAAAGCACGATTAGAGCCCTCACTAATATAAGGATTCTGTGGAACGTTCAGGAACATATTGCAGCACATCCTGTAATTAGGAACAAGCAATATTAATGGATTTCAGAAGCAAAAAGTCACGTTAAAGCCTCCCACTGAATACTCTAGCACATCAATTCCAATTAAAAATGTACTGGTCAGGCCGTCCGTGTTAATGTTTCATTATAGAAGGCCCTATACGGACATAGTCTTGGAACCATATAAATTTGTAATTGCATCATGAAAATATCATATATTAATACATAAAAAGAAGCAAATAAGTCTCTGACTTAACTTAAGCATCAGCTCTGGTGACTCAAACATTTACAAACTGGGAATACTGGGAAAAATAGAAGGAGAAGCGAGAGGGAGGGTGAGTAGGCAGCTTTCAGATCCATGTTCAGCTCTCATGATTTTCCATGATGACAAACATTTCAATGCAATCAGTCTATAGAAATAAATACATAGGCGATCACCCAAAATGCTCGAGAGACGTTTTTCTGTAATGTGCTATTTGCCTCGATTGTATATCACTGTGGATAAAAACATCTGCTAAATAAAATCAATGTAATAAGTGTTACCCTCAATGTGACAGGATGAAACATTGTTCAATGACGATATAAAAAAAATACTCCTATGACCCTGACTGGGATTATTGGTTAAAATATGGATGGATGGATGGATTTGAAAATATGTACAGTGAATGAGGTCTCACAATGCAGCAGAAATGTGAAGAATCATTCACCCATTTGTCCTCCCACCCCCAAATAAAGACAAGGTTGCCAGCTCATGCTTATCAGACTTACGGATTATTCCATAATAAACCTGAAGTTAGCTGCATGAAAAGCTTTGGGGCAGTTTGCAAACCCTACAGATTACTTACAAGGTAATTAAACTACTACATATTACATGTAAATGCATGTGCAGGCTTGTCTCCAATTTAAAATCTCACGACAGCCAGCTGACCAAAGTTGGCAACCCTGTAAAGAGGACACATCAGAAGAATAATGACACATTTCTGAAGATGAAGCAGGAACATCAAAGGTATCTTAAAGTATCCAAAAGGTAAAATGCTGTCTGGAAAAAGAAACATTTCAGACTCTCCTTTAAATGTAAACATACTTGCAAGTGAAATAAAGTAAGAACTTTACTCAATGAAAATCCATAGCAGGTAGAGAGTATTTACATTGCAGACATAGTATTTTATGTGACACTGTGGTCAAATAAAAGGTCCATGGGTAAGTTTTGTGCTTGTGCGTCAAATAAGAATTCATCTTATTGACAGTCAACCAATAGGAAACCCTCTTATATGCTAGGTCAAGATTGCGAGGGTTACCTGGGGGCTTTGGGGCTGTGACCCAGTGTGACTGAGCCATCCCAAAGGAGAAAGGGAATTTCAGAGAGACACACTAGATCCCAGAGTACATGATAGGAGTACATCCTCTACAAGGATTATGAGTGTCATTTCATGACGTCAGATAGGATGCTTATGATATGTCTCAATAGCTGTTATCAGCCTGAGTTGAGTGCACTATTTGTCAACCCAGAAGTCCGTCATTTTCCTTTTAAGAAACACCGACCTGGCGCCCACCATGAAGGTCCACATTGTGCCTATAGCTGGAAGCACTGCTAATTTATAAAAATAAAAATATCTTCACGTCACTACGTCATGGACCATGGCAGTCCTGTCCCCAAGTCTGAGAACATTTCCAGAGACAACCAGCTTGGGCCATCGCTCTGGAAAATCTCTATCTTATGTAGGACTGGCATTGGTGGCTGCATTTACATAAATAGCTAGTAACTCAGAAGCTTTGCATCGTATATATTAACACATTTGTTATTTAGCTATTTATGCAAATGCCCTTTGGTTTAATGACGCTCTTTTCATCCCTTGACACACTTGCATTTGCCGAAAGTGCATGGTTAAGAGAACCTGGAGACCCCTGTCACATGGTCGCCTTGCAGGTCTGTCGTAAACATCTCCCCCATCTACAATTGGGTTCTGTGGAGCAGATTGTTTTGTATGTAGTATGGACGGATCTCTGCTCTTGGGAGGCATGAACTTCACACTCTCGCGTTTGACATGGTCGTTCTGTACACAGAGACACCTGCAAGATCGCGTCACTGGCGATCAGAGAAGGACAATGGTCACGGCAGAGATATGGGAGGGTCTTACAGGTACTGGGGGGTCACATGAAGTGCTTCTTGCGTCAGTACAGAGCTTTTTGCCCTTGGCTTTCGAATTCTGACCAGGCGTCATTGAGCTCCATGAAGATCATCTTGGCATATTGTTCATAAGGCTGTCCGGTGGCCTGGGGATGAAAGCGCAGGAAAAATTACTGCCTCACCATCTAAGAACAATAAGGAAAGTATCCTGGGGTATGAGGACCCAGCCTTGGGTGTGTCTATGACAAGTCTTTTAGTCAAAGTTCTGATAACCTTGATGTGCCGTATCAGTCTGGACCAGCTAACAAGGTCACTTGCATCTATCGATTGTAAACACTTATCTCAAACGTGTAGTGGACATCAGGTGATCATGCAGGCTTCCTCTTTTCTGAGTGCTTACAGCACCGTATGTGTTAATCTACTTGGTTCAGAGCATAATACCATGTAGTGGACATGATGTATCAAGATAATAGGTGCAGGAATCTCAGAGGCATTCGATGTTTCTGGCAAAATTCTGTCTCTCTCCTCTTAGCATCTGATATTTTTAATACTTTATCTTTGAACCCTCTCAATGAACTGTCTCAGAAAATTGACTATAGGTGAGTGAATTCTTCCATAATACCATTAAAACCAGAACCTGCAGTTTTGTATCAACATACTGTGTGTGGTCCCAGTTAAGGATCTCATCAGGACTCACTTTGTCTGGATGGACCACCAGCACGGCCTTGCGGTAGACCTTCTTGACCTGCTCAGGGGTGACCAGGTCGGCCATGCCCACGGACCGCCACCGGCTCTCTCCCTCCCACAGGACCGTGTGCATGGTGGACAGCAGGGCGCGGATGTTCCTCTCCTTGCCCTCAATCCAGTCCAGGATCTGGAGAAGACACAGGTCCACAATCCATAAATCACATGTGAGCATATACTGTGCTGTGCTGTGCTAAGGTCTTAGGAAACCAAAGAAAATGATGTTCACATGACCTTCGTGCTGGTGTGAAACTATGATATTATACCTGTCAAAGTGTGTCAGCTCAGCCATTTCGAACCCTCTGCTAAAATCACCCCGTTATTTTCAGCAACGATTCAACACACCCATGTGTTTTTTGACTCGACCACTAGCTCACCTCGTATAGCTAATCTGTATCTCAATGACTTATTTAACTAAGTTAATTAATTAAGTGAGTTGGTGGTGAAGTTTAATAAATGCATGTAACGGCTGAGGTGCCCCTGAGGAGAGGTTTGGACCTGAAGTGGTGTTCATCTAGCCATCCAGCAAGATATCAGTAACTTTCTGGTGAACAGAAGAAAATTGTACTAGATTGTACTGCGTTAGTACTCTTAATTTGTTCTAATGTTAAATGTGTTTTGTTCTGAGAAAATGTACATCTACTACCCAGATAAACATTTCTATTGACTGTCTAGGTTCTTTCACAGTACTGCCACATACTGGGGCCTGCAATCTTCAAAATTCCTAAGTCTGAACTTGTTTTGTATTTTGATCTCTTCTTCAACATGCATGGGAAGCAAACATATGAATATGATGATTATGTGTTATATTTATCATACTGACGGGTGGAATGGTCAGACACTCACCTTTATCTTCTCAGGGTCCATCTCCTTCGCCATCTCCTCCTTCCTCATCTCCGCTATCGTTTTCGGGCCTCTCTTCTCACGGCTGCCGGTGAAACCTTGACCGGTGAGTAGATCGTCAAAGTTGGCATCCGTCATCTTCGGCTTCCCTGAGCGAAATAAAAACCAAAACCAGACTCGGTGAAGAACCAGAACATGACATGATATTTGAACAGTGTTACACATCTCTGGTCTTTTTCAGTTTCTGTTCCTTTCTGTTCCTTATTTGTTGTATATTTATTATACTGTTACTTTTTATGTCTTTATTACTTTCACTTTTTTTATTATAGAGAAGTTCACCACCTTGCATTTCACTGCAGGTTACAGCCTGACTGCATACCTTGCAGGGAAAAATAAAACACTTGAATCCTTGACTTAAGATAAATATGAGTTTAAAATCATAACCTGGTAATTTAGGTCATTAAATTATTCAACCTGACACATGCAGTGTGAGACTGATGATGAGTAACTGCAATAAAAATGTAACAGGGATTCCAAATTCTTTGTATTATGGAATGTGCAATGGGAAGATGTATTAATTAACAGTGTATACCAAGACATGTTCCAGAACTTTCTGTGGAATCCTCCTCCTGTTAGCCAGTGCTTTAGTCAGGACACGCTACAGAATAAATAGTGACACCAGTACATAGTCGATCTGGTAAATTCCGTTTCTCAGCCTGATGATTTAACAGACACATCCCCTTCTCCCGTTCCCCTTCTCCCGTTCCCCTTCTCCCGTTCCCCGCTCCTGCTCCTCCATGCCCATAACCACTCGGCGTGGCTGGTTTTCCGCAGAGCAGCACTCACCCACGCCAGCCGTCTGTTTCCCTGGAGAGGCCCCGCCCATTCCGGAGAAGCTCACGTTGTAATTGGGCCGGTTCTGCAGGGAGGAGTGGGTCGTCGGTGCCGGTTTGGCCTGCTGCTGGTACGGCGAGCGCGGTGAGCTTCCGCCCGGCTGCCTGGAGGGGAATGCAGGGCTGGACTGCCAGCCCCCAGCTGCCGCGTGCTGGGGAGATGGCCGTCCTGGGGAGCCCGTGCCGGGGAAGGCCCCGCCGGACCCCGTGGGACTGGTGGGCTTACTGGAGAAGCCTGAGCCGCCTGTGGAGACATTGGGACAGTAGATATAAAGCTCACGATGACCCACTTCCAGATCAGTGTTGGACGCTCCTCAGAAATGGGTGCTCACCTCCTATACTGGCCCCGAGTGCCCCGAGGTCGCCAAAGGGGTCAAGCGTGTTGGGCTTGGCCTGATGAGTGGGCGTGTTGTGGGCCGACTCTGATGGACTGGTGCTAGCTGACTTGCTGCCCATCCCAAAGGCTCCTACACACACACGCAACAAGGTCTTAGAAGTCTGAAAGAACTACAACAAAGACCATAGGTATTCTTCAAGAGCAATATATCATCATATTTTACTCAAGTAAGTTTATTAAGATACAACCTTCGGTTCTCACTCATGACCTGAGTCATGTACAAAGGCTGGATTCTCAGTGATTACTGATACCTTTATGGCGCCCCTGCTGGTGGATTGCGGTAGTGTTACCTGGAGTAGCTGGCCTGTTCCATTCCCAATCCGCCATTGGGTTTGACTGTTGGATGTTGACAGTGGGGGTGTTGGGGGGCACAGGGGAGTTACAGCCTACAAGGGGGGGGGCGAGGATGGTCAGCTGGCTGGTGTTGAATGCCCCTCCATCCCCTCCCAATAAAGATGATCAAAATTTGCATGCTTAGAACAGATGCATGCTGGGTACCCATGCCCACGTTCTGCACCGTGACAGAAAGTGACTATACCACATGCAGGAATGGGTCCCATTACCCCCCCTTTACCTGGTCCCAGGAACATGCCTGTAAACTCTGTCTGTTTAGGGCTGGAATTGGTTCCAAATGGGTTGAAATCTGCCCAAGTGAAGATGGGGAAGAGTTATTTGCATGTTATTCTGAGAAGCTGGATCTCACACAGGTAGGGTTGGAGGAAGAAGGGGGGAGCACTTACTGTCAGAGAGGCGGGGCGAGGGGCTGGAGGAGGAAGCTGCTGATCGGCGTGGTGTGGAGTGGGCAGGGCTGGAGACAGAGGAGAGCTGGGGGGCCCCAAACAGGTCGCCCAGCAGATCAGCGTTGGTGGGGGCGCGTGGGGACACGCTGGCTGAGCTCTCCACATCTCCATCTAAACCCAGCAGATCCACGTCCTCTGAGGGGGGTGGAACGGCTGGGGGCGGGGCTTCGGCTTTCCTGGGCGTGGTCTGTGCACCCGCCTTCTCGTTAGAGGCACTGCTCTGCTGGCTGGACAAGGACAGCATCTCGTCGTCCGACGGTTCACTGTCGCCGTTGGCCGGGCCGGTCCGGCCATTCAGGCCGCCGCCGATCCGTCCAGGATCTGAGGAACGCAAAGAAACCCGGAAAAGCGGCTGAAACACGCCGCCACAAGTTGCCGTCAAAAATGCCAGCACGAGGTTGATGGTGAGCGTGCGAGCACGACGACGCCTTTTCACCACAGTGTGAAATAACACATGCAGCACAGTCACCCAGCCTTCCTGAGCAGCGTCATAATGGGGGGGGGGCTGGCTGGAGCCTATCCCAGGCAGCATAAGGTACGAGGCCGGGGTACACGTTGTACAGGACCCACCCACTCAATCATACGCCATAGACTATTCAGAGTTGCCTGATAGCCTAACTGCCAATGCAACAGGGGGAAACATGCAAGCTCTGCTCACACAGAGGCGGAGGGGTTCAAAGCCCCCATGCTGGAGGTGTGAGGGAACAGCGCCACCTACTGGGCCACCACAGCACCGTACTGCTGCTGTATCCTGGATTTTACTGAATGGTGTCTCACCAAGGCCCTGTATTCTATGAGCGGTTACGGAAATCCATAATGGAAAATGGAAGCCCGTCCTGCAACATCTGTCCTCCCAGTCTCCTCACGCTTTGCTGCTTTGCCAAACCTCCACCCACTCCCCAGCCGTGGGACGGGCTTGGTGGGTGTCAGCTCGCCCGGCACCACTTATACACGGACCCAGAAGCTACCCCCCTCCCACATCCCCCTCCCCCAGGCTACCTAGCAGAATAGCATAATATGTACCTCCTTGCTGAAGACTCCAGGGCTAAAAATGCACCGAGGTCCTCATCCTGCCCGGCCACCTGAGGGAAACTAGGATGCCCCCTACTGGCTGGTTAACGCTAATTCACGCAGATTAAAATCCAGCCATCCAGCCATCTAGTGGGTCGCACCCAGTGCCCCAAGGCAGCTGACAGAGAATGCGCCCTGTTTTCACACAGCTACACTAGGGGGCATCTTTCCTTACGCCTCAACTTCCATATGCACCTCCCCCCCCACTCTGGTTCAGACAAAATCAAGCGGGTTATAATTAACTAAGTGATCCTGAGAATGACCATTAATCCCTGGCTCAGAGTGAGTGAGCAGGTTCGCTCCAGAATCTGCAGTCTGCAGTCTAGGACAGATGCTCCATCTGAATCACTTTAAATGGAAAAGTCTGCTTACATTTACAGTTTTAAGTACTTAGAATGATCAGCGTGTAACCACCATCTAAATCATGTCCAAATCTATATCATTTAATGTCCATTGAAAATGTGCCGAAAATCTATATCAAGAATGAGTCTGGCATCAATTGCCCTTTGCTATAATGGTCCTCAGCGCTTTCCCAGGATGCCCCAGGCTCCGGCAGGTCGACTCCTCAGGCTGACTTAAAGACCATCTATTTACCTTCCTTAATGGTAATACTTTCTTTAAGGTATATCTGTGGCCGTATGTATGTTTTCATAAAAACAAAAAGCAAAAACCCATAACTTCATGTGCATGTGTCTTAAAACCACTAATGTAAATTTACAAGGAGTAATGTCAAGAGAATCGGCAAACGTGTTGTTAAAAGCCCAGGTTTATAGACTAAAACAGTAACAGTTAATGGATGTGAGATAACAGCTGATTGTGATAGATTATACTTCCGCTTAAAAAGGTATATTTCATTATGGTATGTACGCACTTAGCAGAACCTCAGCTGGTATCATTATAATTCAAACAGGTCTGTATAAGTAACCTACTTATACAGAGTGTGTGTGTAACTTGGGTGTTAACTTGAATGAAAGAATGGCATTGAGATAACTGGCTTCATTGTTTCTTCTCATGCAGGGGTGTGATGTACAACCCCCCCCCCCCCCCCCCCCCCAGACTGCACCTGCTTGGGCCAGTGTGTCCTGCTGCTCTTGGTGGCCGGAGAAGAGCAAGCTGGGGCTCAGGTCTTTGCTGGGGAAGTGCTCCCAGGGAGGGGTGAGGTCCTTCTGTTTGTCTGTGCTCTCCACCTCTATGTCCAGCGTTACATGGAAAAGCTGGGGGTATTTCTCAGGGGAATCACAGGCGTCCAGCTCAGGCCTGAGCACACACACACACACACAGACACACACAGACACAGACACACACACACAGAAACACACAGACACACAGACACACGCACAGACACACACACACACACACGCACAGACACACACAGACACAGACACACACACACAGAAACACACAGACACACAGACACACGCACAGACACACACACAGACACACACAGACACAGACACACACACACAGAAACACACAGACACACAGACACACGCACAGACACACACACACACACACGCACAGACACACACACACACAGACACACACACACACACACATGCACAGAGACACACGCGCACACACACACATACATAACCCCAGACACACACACATTAACACACATACACACGCACACACACGCACACACACACACACGCACACACACGCACAGACACACACACACACGCACACACACACACACGCACAGACACACACAGACACATGCACAGACACACGCACACAGACACACACGCAGACACACACACATACATAACCCCAGACACACACACATTAACACACATACACACACACACACATACACACACACACACACGCACACAGACAGGCACATGTTAATCCTCTGACGACTTACACGCCTTTGACCGCGACGGAGTGACAGTAACTTACTTCATGAATTTCAAGGTGCTGGTGCCTGCTGCGATGAAGCCGGTATGAAACTGTATCTGGAAGATCTGCGTGTTGCTCACCTGCGGGAATCACCACCCAACTCGCCTTTTACACAGTGATGCGCAGCTGCTGGCCAGTAACTGATTCACATTCATTTCATTATAAAAGGACAGCAGCTCTGTGCAAACTACTTCCGTTAATTATTTCCCAGAGCAGATGCTTACGGTACTGACAGCCATTCACTGAAGCAGCCCCAAACTAAGGTACAACAGCAGAACCCCTCCCGGGACTAACGGCCAGCACCGGGGCCCGGTTCCTCGTACCTTTGCCTGCAGTCTCCCCCCAATGGTGGAGCGCATGTGGTAGACGGCAATCACCACGTCGCCGTAAGCGCTCACCCCCAGAGGAAACACCACCTTGCCGTCCTGCACCCGGTGCTCCCTAGGGGGCGATATCGCCACGACCGGGGCGAGTGGTTAGTGCAGCTAGCAATTTATCATGTTTACGATAAAAAGAAAAACATCAATTAGCAATCATCATCAACTGTACGGCACTGGTGACAAATGTTTATGCTGAGGAGAGTGAAGCAAGGCTTTAGCAGTCTGTCCCTGTCCCCCATCTCCACGTACCATGTAAGGCCAAACTAACAATCATATACATTGTATATATGCACACACACACTCAATTATATTATTATTATTATTATTATACCATGGCACTGTTGAATTCTCAAATCTGATTGGTCAGGAAGCTGTTGATTCATTTTCCACAACTACACACGTTTAAAAATGTATAATGTGTAGGTTTTTTTTTCATTAACCCTTAAGCACTGGACTTTTAAATAAGGTAAAAAGTGTTCTAGAAATATCGACACTCCATGCATTATATTATTCATTTATTGTTCCATGTTTGACTTATTGTATAGAGGTTTGGGGCCATACATATAAAACAAATACTAAATCTTTGTTTGTTTGAAAAGAAAGCTATGAGAATTTTATATAAAATGAATGTTAGAGAACATACTAATAGCTTGTTTATTCAGTCAAATATCTTAAAACTAAAGGATTTGGTTAATTAAAAAACCCTATTAGTTATGTATAAAGCTAAAAAGATATTATTGCCAAATAATTTACAGAAGTTCTTTGTTTTGAGATCAAGTGATAGAAATAATAGAAGGAAGTTTGATTTTAAAAGTATAATTGTACATTAAAGCAGATGTGTATTTCAGTATATGGAGCAAAACTCTGGAATAATTTGGATGATGATTTGAAAAAATGTTCAGCTATTAATCAATTTAAGAAACTTTGCAAAGAAAAAAAATATAAGATCTTATGAACTTATGAGTTACTAATGATTGATTGATATTGTTTGCAATTTATTTTGTATGTTAGTTTATGTATATGGCCATATGTAACTTACTCTATAATCACTGAGAAAGGTGCAGGACATACAAGAATGTTCTTCTTCCTGCTCCCCTTTTCACTTATGGATTGTATGTAATGAAACAGTTTGTGTTTGTGGCTTAATGATGATGTTTGAAAGAATCGACTAAGTGAAATATAATGATTGATTGATTGACTTATTGCTTTTTATTATTATAATTCCTTTCTTTATTAATTAATTCTTTAGAAATTAGTTTTTTTAATATCCATAATCTGTGTTCAGGATATTCGATTTGTGTCCTTTTTAATTTGTTTGCACTTTGTCAGTTTTGCACCAGACGTATTTCGTCTGTGCACTACGTTCTTGCTGCTGCATGCACAAGTCTCCCCCGGGAACAATAAAGTCCATCTTAATTCTACTAAAAGCAGACCTGGCAGACGCTGGTAGGCTCCATACCTCATCCTCTCGTAGTCCTGCGCGGTGGAGAAGATCTTGGTCTCGCCGATGAGGATGTCGCAGAAAGGCCGGCAGCCACTGCGCTGCTTGTTGAAGCACGGCACCGGGCTTACCGTCACCGCCTTGATGAGCACGGGCTTGGTGTGAGGCAGCGACGGCTTCTCCGACACCATGCTGCACATGTAGCCCAGGTACCTGAGTGTGAAGGGAACAACTCGCTGAGCCGTAATGAGCCTGTAACCGGCCTATAGCCCAAAGTCGGTAGTTCAGCACCCAGCTGATGCGTTCATCTGCCCTTTACAGCTGGAAATCCGCCAGAAACCCATAAGTACGTTACGGTAACGGGTGGGCAGAGAATTTCAAACGTCGATAAATAGTAACAATGATAATGTAAAGCTAATTTAAATAAAAGCACTTTGTAACCTAATGCTTCTTAATCCAATTCGGTGTCCCCGTCTGCTGGGGGGACCATTTATCCCGGCACAGTGACATGACAAATCGATATAGAGGGAATTTACGGCTTTCCCCATTTTTAACCGCACCCGGCGCATTAAATCACTCATGCAGGGGGCGATCAATACGCGGGAACTTTCAGAATCCGGGATAAGTCGATATCAAATTCCCTGATGGGGGGGGGTCCTGAATTTAAAAGAGATACACACTTTCCCATCGGAAGTAACTAATAACGTGGCCACTGCTTGGCTGGTGCTGAGGGGATCTGGCAGGGTTGGAACCGAGTTTGAGGTTAGACCCCAGTACCTCCTGTGTGAGGGCCATAGACCCGTCCCGGGCTTCTTGGCGTTCAGTAGCTGCATGGCGGGCCCTGGGCTGCTGAACAGGTGGCAGAAGCAGAACATGGCGCAGACCAGGATGCCGGAAGAGGCCCGCGTGACATCCTGCGGGGGGGCGCCAATGAGCATGTGCCCGGGCATCAGAGAAACAATAATAACATTAATGACTAATCTGCTCAGGGCCCAGCAGCCCAGATAAGGGGATTTTCCACTATTAATTTAGAGCCATAAACCAAAGAGGCAAGACCAGGTAATTAACGAGACCATCGACGGGCAGTGAAAATGTAACAGGCTACCCTGTGATACAGGATCATCTGTTTGTTAGTTATCTGACCTTCACAAGCGGCTCAAACGCACATCGAAGCCTGCAAACAAAACTGAAAAAGCCACAATGTTTGACTAAGGATGACCTATCTTTAAGGGCCACTGGTTTGGAATCTTGATGCCGTTTATCCCTAATTAGAAGGGAATAATAAAACTGTTTTCATTGCTAATATCTATTGCACGTCTAATGGCAGAATATAAGAAAACTGAATAAAACGGTCCAGCTGTCAGGATTAGTGCTGTACGTGTTCAGACACCTTCACTGATGAAGCAGCGGATTATCCCAAACACCAGTGTCTGGAGCAGAGACTTCAAACCAAGATGGTTTGGTCTGGCCTGAGAGTAGAGGGCTGCAGGAGGAGGGCAGGGGTGCAAAGAAAGGCCCCAGTGTTTACTCGTACCGTGCAGGTGATCACGCAGACATTGCGGGGACTCTGCCTCAGCCAGTTGTGCATATTCTTGCAGACAGCAAAGAGATTGTGGAGGCTGGGGGCCTGTCGGGAGGGCCAACTGCACTCTGACACCTGGGGTGGAGAGAGAGAGAGTAGTCACATGACTCTGTCACATGACCCTAGTGTGCATCACTAACGTCAACAAAAATAAAAGACGCTTCAATGCGATTGGTGACTCATCTAATTACAAAAACTTACTTTCTGCCTCAAGGAGAGGTGGGAGCACCCTAGATATTTTTTACACGATTACAGCATCACCATACAGACCTCGGTCTACATTTTCATAGCACAGCACTCTCCCCCGAATGTGTTTAAAGGGAAAATACACACGCCGATCCCACAATTGTAAAAAAGGGACTGGTTCATTATGGCGTTATTCTCCTAGTCAGCTTCTCAACCAATTTGAAGTGATCAGAAGCATGAGGGTGTGGAGACGTTTCCAGGAATCTGGCAGAACACAAATGTGGGAGTGTAAGAGCAGGAGTGAAGGAGGCAGACTGCCAAAGGGAGCGTTTCTCAGCTGAGAGGTTTGGATCCAGCTTTTCAGAAGAACCCAAGAGGATGTCGGCACAACACAATCCTACAGTACAGAACCTGCAAAGCTCATGGAACTCTGATCATGGAACTCTAAATATAGCACCAAAGAGTGATTCTAAGTATATCATAATTATAATTATTGTTATTGTTCTTGTATATATGTAATTTCACACAATACAGCTATCGCACATTTATTCAAAGTATTCAGTACTCTACCCTGCTATGCAGCCGGTTGCCTTCAATGACGCGGATTGAGCATTGAGCATGGGGGGCATAAGAGGGGCCATAATGCATACAGAGAGGTCAACATTATTATTAGCCAATGATATGTCAGGAATCAGTGCGTGACAGGTGATGGGGTCCTCCAGGAGCCAATCAGCTTTCAGCTGGAGCCAATTCCCATTGGTCTCGCCCCAGTATAAGACCCTGCCTAAGGCTGCATAGGTCACCCTTGTTGGGTTTTTTTGCTCGGAAGAAACGTTACCAATATAGGCTTTTGATGAGACTGCAAGTCCTGCCAGCCCACTTAATGCACAGGAAATGGGGTCACAAAGGCGTTAGAGGAACGCTGAGTCATCACATTTTTTACAGTCATCTTATCATCATGCTTAACTACTTATCCACACTGACTGGCCTGTTCTCCTCACCCTGTTGGACAACTTTGTCCCACGGTAGTTCCTCTGAGAGAGGTTGAACACCGTGTAGTGGTCTACATGCCGAGAGTCCAGGAAGGAGCGCATGTCCTCGATGTGGTTCTTGTATCCAATGTCCACCGCCTCCACAGGATATGACATCACTACCCGGGGAGAAAGAAGAAGCCTTAAGCACCACAATCAAGGTTCTCTCGGGCCAACAAAAGACAAAAAAACCATGGGCAATCCATCAATATTCAATGATTTCTCATCCAATGAGATCCGGTCCCAGATCCCTAAGTTTTGCTTGGTCAGTCCACCCGTATCTGTGCTTGACCTACAGATCAGTTCAAATCCACACAGCTGTACATTAAATGCATTGATTCACGGGAGATCAACTTTTCCTCATGTGGGGGACATGTTTCCTAGGCACAGCTGTCTTCTGTGAGAGCCATAAATATCCCACGTTGCAGATCAGAGCAGGAGACTTAGCTGTTAAAAACTGGTGGGGTTGGTCTGCAGATGATTTGCATTGAAGGCTCCAGAACAGTTGGAGAGGCCAGATGAAGGAAGCTAACATGGACTCTCTCCGCGATAGATCACGTGTAGACAACTGCCTCTGTACTTCCACCTCATTCCCTGGCCCCTCCTCCAGTCCACATTTTTGGTCCGTTCCACCACTTATATGCCTGAGCCAGGCAATCGAAGGCTTTACAATTATCTGAAAGGTAAAGAGAGGTTGGCAGGGCTGGAACAAAAATGTGGTCTGGGTGGAGGGGCTGAGGATTGGGTCGAGAACTGCTGAAATACTGTGTCCATTCAAATAAGGGCATCAATATTTCACCCTGGTGGGTTGCAGGATGTCTGCAAAGAGACTCTGAGTCAGGTGATCATCACAATTTGCAAGGACGTAGGAGAAAGTTTGACGCTGGTGGGGACACAGTTATTAATTTAAATGCAATGGTCTATTTCAGCGTTTCTCAAACTATGGGCTGCGGACCGGTGCCAGTCCGTGAGAGGGTTCCAGCCGGTCCACGGAGCCTCACTTCTGCACCAATCAAAATTCAGTCAGATCAGGTCTGATCTCAGCGCTGCTGTCACTGTGTGCCCCTCCCCGCCCCCCCAACTTCAGGTCCCGCCCCTTGTTTCAGCATCCTAGAGTGTTCAGCGTTCCCGCCCTTTGTCTCACTCACTCCAAACTTTTCACACAGACACACACGCGTTACGAGAGCTGTCAATAAATCATGGCGTGTTCAAAGCAAGCGAGTCTGGATTCTTTCTTTCGGAAGCGTCCATCAAATGATGCTGACTTACAGGATGAGCCAGAGGCAAAAAAGTGTCGCCCATTTACTCGAAATTACGACATTTCATACATTAAATTTGGTTTTATTTCTAGAGATAGTTCCCCCCCGAAACCAATCTGTGTCATCTGCCGAGCCTTGCTAAGTAATAAATCGAAATTACGCCGGCATTCGGAAACAAAACATGAACATCTAAAAGATAAATCAGACGACTTCTTCAAAAGAAAACAATAATAATACACATAATAATAATAATAATAACGATAATAATAATAACAACAACAGCCTAATTACTATATATCTGTATATTTACTTGGCAATAGTATATTTATTTGGCAATAATCTCAAATTTACCCAAAGCACTCCTGTTAGGTCATGTTTAATATTGTTCTTACATAGGCATAAGCCCTAATATTAATAGTAATAATAACAGTAGTGGTAGTGGTGTAATAATAATAATAATAATAATAATAGTAATACTATCTATCTATATTAATAATGTCTATCTATCTATCTATCTATCGATCTATCTATCTATGCGGATACGCATCCATGGGGGGGGTGGGGTGGTCGTTTATGCAGGGCCCTGCAGCCCCAAAACTTGACATGACTGGTCCCCAGGACAAATAAGTTCAAGAAATGCTGGTCTATTTATTAGGGAGTGATGAATTAAGCCAGATTAAATACTGGGAGGTGCACATTCTCCCTGGATCCAATGCCGGTTTGTCTCTGTTTTTTTGTCTACAGTGAGATCAAACAGGCAGATGCCTGAGCCCCCATGGTATGTTCTGGGCGTCACACTGCTACTGTATTCCTCTTCTTTTGTCGTCCTTCTCTCACAAAAGGGCAGCTGGTTTTCGTTCTTGTTTTTTTTTTTGTTGCGTGTGAAAAACCGGAAAGGCTTTTGTTTGTCCAGTGAGCCACCCCCGCCTCCAGAAAATGGGAAGTGTAGAATAAAACTCTAAAGTCCCACCCCCCCACCACACACATTCACTCACCTATAATCCTTGAGGTGATGTAGGAAATGTCAAGTTCCCCTTTTGTGTACCTGAGTTGGAGACAGAGACAGTGGTGTCACAGCATGTTATCGGCCTATGGCCATCAGATCTACAGACATGCCTGAAAGTGGCAGTGAAGGAGGGAACGCCAGAAGTAGCTGAGGGAGCACGGGAAGCGAAAATCAGCAGAGTTCTGTTATTATTATCTAGCAGATCCTTTTTCCCAAAATAGTGCACAATTAAGAAAGCAGGGTCATCCATTACATGGAGAGGGGCATCGCTAGGCTGTTTCAGGAGGGCTTTTCTCCATAAAACATTCTTTAGTCTCCACAAATAAATCTACACTAATTCATTGAAATAGTGTGTTCTCATTTCCACCAGACCCCCCCCCCCCCAAGTAAAGGCTTACCCCCCCCCCCCCCCCTCATAAATCTTTAGTCACACTCCAGCCAAAGTTGGGAGTTAAGTGTCTTGCCCAAGGTTCCAACAGTGACATCATGACATCACTCTGCTGAGCAAGGGATTTGAACCAACAACCTTCCGATTTGAGATTGGATTAAGCATCCTAACGCTCCCAGCACTCGCCCCCACTTAGGGAGCAAAATGAGGATGTGTGCCATGAAGAGAAAATGCACAGAAACTCAGGAGGGAACATTTGTTTTCCCATATCTATCTATCTATCTATCTATCTATCCACTCACCCATCCATCCATCTATCGAACTTCCAGCTGCTTATCCTGGTCAGGTTCAAGCAGATGTTCCAACATCATATCTTAAAACTGGCACTTTTCATTCTCCTGTCTAATGACTAAGGGATTAGGATGAACAGGATGAGTCATTAAAAGCCATGAACACTTCTCCCTGTTGCAAACCTATTAAGAATTCAATCCAAGCCAAAACATCCCCTAATCTCCAGAGTGGACCTATTTGTTAAAAGCACTTTTTCCATGCACTACAGTGACAAGCCTGTGGCCTGTGGTTGGAGCTGTTAGGCCGTGAAGTAACATAAGCAGGCAAATGTGACCAGTGTGTAACCCACAACATGTGAGCTCACCATCTGCTGGCGGGGGGTGTGAACTGCAAGCACGCCTGCCTAATGATGCTTCCCCATAGCTGCGGGAAGAAGGAGTGCAGGTGCTGCAGACAACCCAAGATTTGTGAGTGTATTCATCAAAAGTCGTTGGACAACATTATACTACTAAACCAAGCAATTTATCTGGATCAGAAGCAAAAACTTAAAGGGAAAAGATGGTATTTTCTTCATAGTTCTAGTTTGTGGATCTAAAATCAAACACTCAATTTCCAAACAAGTTACATTTATAAGAATATAAAAGTATGTGATTCTCGTCTGCATTGAATGCAGAATTACATCCAGTCTGCATGCTGAAGACTGTCGTGTTATAACACATGAAGTCTTGACTGCTCCAGTCGCTCTAAGAGCGAACAAGAGCCCCAAAGCGTGTGGCTGTAGTCAAATATATCACCGCGCACCATGACCTAATAAGACATAAATACTTAAACGTTAAGTTCATTTAAAGGTACAGTGACAGCTTCATAGATTAATTGATGCTGTATATCCAGTTCATTTATCTAGTGATTTCATAAAAAGTTAAGGGTAAAGTTACAATTTATATGTGCTCTACGGGATTTAAACCCACAACCTTTGGGTTGTTAATGCAACGCTCTACCTGTGACACTGCAGGAGCTATATGAGTGAAACAGGACAAGGCTGGTAAACATAAGAGGACGTGTATAAAAGGACCCTATGCTTAGTCATGTCTGCTCAACAGCAGAAACGGGGGAACCGGTGTGTTTGCTCCATTTAATGATCCCCCACTGGAGTACCCCCCCGAGCCTATAGTGTTCCCCCCCTTCTGGGGATAATGAATTTAACCTGCAGGAGTACTTCAGCAATACTGACCTCATTCACAGACTTGATGAGATCCATCCCGTGACCTATCAGGCAGAATGCTCTTGTCACGCCCGAGCCAGACCCCGCCAAGCATCATGGGAAATCAACAGCTCACGCCTTAACCGGCCAATAACAGGTGTGACTCAGTCGAGCACCTTGTCAACCGAGACAGACATGCCATCGCACACCCAGTATGTCTGTGGGAGGTGAGCTTGAAAGGAGACATTTCCATGGAAGACGTCTTTTGAGGGAACAGAAACTCGGCGTCTGGAGACCGCCTACGCAAACAGCGCCCATCCGACCCAGTGTATGCGTGACCATCCCTGACATAAAGTAATTCTATGTCAAAACAGGGAAATGTGAGACCCAGGAGGATCAGCCAAGCGGTACCTATCCAGCAGACCACGAGGAGCAGCTGTTTAATTCTAAGCCACGACGCATTTCAGCTGCACTTCAGACCCACCCGGTCTGCGGCTCATGCTCACGGCGCCATTAATATTGCACAATGTCGGCAGTAGGGTGGGCGTGGCCAGGCTGAGTCAGGTTACATCGGGAGCCTTTTCTGTGAGGCCCACTAGGTTCCCATGTGCTGAAAGGAATGTCTGCGTGCCATGCAGAAGCAGTCTGACAGCAGAAGCAACACCTGATAATCACTCCCACCCCCCACCTGCTGATTTATGGAAGATTCCAGTGAAACACCTAGTTCCACTTTTCCACTGCAGATCTCATATTGACAGCTCCCCCAGGACATACGAGCAGCTCCTCTGCAGCTTTCCAGAGGAACCGCGCCTTTGTGACGCCACGCTGGAAACTTCCATATCTTAGCAGGCGAATGTTCGAGGTTCTCAGTGACAGTGTAAGTGCTCTGGGTTCATCTTGCCGGTGTGATATTTACTTTGCAGCGATCGGTGAACATCAAGGGTCGCTAAGGGTGCCGTCACCGAACTTGACACAGGGCAGGACTTACGTGGCAACCTGATGCATGACTTTGGTGGAGGTGTCCTTCAAGGTGTCCTTCAGGTTGTCTTTGAAGTTGCTGAAGAACTTGCCCGCTCCCCCTTTCACCATGTCCAGAAGGCCGCCGCCATAGTTGGCATCCATATCTGGAGGTGAAGTGCCTTAACATGAGCTGATTTAAGGCCAGGACCGAGCTCATGGGCTGACACCAACATGTCACCATGAGATATTCACAGACATGCTAATTCTGTACATTTACCTGTGAAACACAAAGACCTAACTGTGGTCTGTAGCATAAGCACAACAACCCATTCCCACTGACCCCCCTGTCCTCCCGAATTCCTTTACAGAGCCGTTAACAAGAATTTTACATCAACTCAAGATGGGGGGCTAAAGAACATGGGAGTCTACAGTTCTTGCACTTTGCTCCACTTTTTGGTAGAATCTGAAACTCCAAGAGCCCATAAACAGAGCTCTAAAGAGAGCACTAAGGAGAGCACTAAAGAGAGCACTAAGGAGAGCACTAAGGAGAGCACTAAAGAAAGCACTAAGGAGAGCACTAAGGAGAGCACTAAAGAGAGCACTAAAGAGAGCACTAAGGAGAGCACTAAAGAAAGCACTAAGGAGAGCACTAAGGAGAGCACTAAAGAAAGCACTAAGGAGAGCACTAAGGAGAGCACTAAAGAGAGCACTAAGGAGAGCACTAAGGAGAGCACTAAAGAGAGCACTAAGGAGAGCACTATGGAGAGCACTAAAGAGAGCACTAAGGAGAGCACTAAAGAAAGCACTAAGGAGAGCACTAAAGAGAGCACTAAGGAGAGCACTAAGGAGAGCACTAAAGAGAGCACTAAGGAGAGCACTAAGGAGAGCACTAAAGAGAGCACTATGGAGAGCACTAAAGAGAGCACTAAGGAGAGCACTAAAGAGAGCACTAAGGAGAGCACTAAAGAGAGCACTAAAGAGAGCACGACACACAAAAACAAATAAACAATAACAACAAAAGCAATAATAATAATAAGCTGCACGTTCCTGTAGAAGGTCAGTCCTACAGCTTATCAGCATGTGAGTTCTTCCTCAAGTTAGGTTAATGTGTCCAAATAAATCCAAGCCAAAATCGCAATGGGCAACGATGAACGAGGGTAAGGACAAAAATATAGGCCAGCAATGTGCTATATCTGTGTACCAAGGAAATGAACAGGGCTGGAACAGAACCTGTGAAATGTTCTCCACGAATCAGAAAAGCACTGCTGTTTAACAGACAGGCTTGAGCACATATACATTGTATTTAATGTACATGGATCAATCTGTGGCATTTCATAAGCATAAAGCTACCAGATGTTTTAATAGTCATCAAGCAGGATGTCAGACTGTAACATCAATGCAATCACAAATGCACAGGCTGTTGATTCGCATTTCACTATAAACTTGATTTCTATGAATCAGAGAATCTCTTTATCTGTCAGTTAAAATTTACTATGACAAATTAAGCATGATCTGTTTATGAGTCAGAGTATAGTGTAATACTTCAAACACCATCTCTTGATGAGTCAATTAGAGTATAGTGTGATACTTTAAATACCATCTCTTTGTGATTAACAGTACAGTATATTTCAAACATCATCTCTTTATAAGCCAAAGTATAAATATCATCTATATGAGTCAATAAGAGTATAGCTTGATCATTTATATTGCATCTCTTTATGAGTCGATAGGAGTATAGTTTGATCATTTACACATCATCTCGTTATGAGTCAATAGGAGTATAGTTTGATCATTTATACATCATCTCTTTATGAGTCGATAGAAGTATATTTTGATCAATTATACATCATCTCTTTATGAGTCAATAGGAACATAGTTTGATAATTTATAAATCATCTCTTTATGAGTCGATAGGAGTATAGTTTGATCATTTAAACATCATATCTTTATGAGTCGACAGGAGTATAATTTGATAATTTATAAATCATCTCTTTATGAGTCGATAGGAGTATAGTTTGATCATTTAAACATCATATCTTTATGAGTCGATAGAAGTATAGTTTGATCACTTATACATCATCTCTTTATGAGTCAACAGGAGTATAGTTTGACCATTTATACATCATCTCTTTATGAGTCGATAGGAGTATAGTTTGATCACTTATACATCATCTCTTTATGAGTCAATAGGAGTATAGTTTGACCATTTATACATCATCTCTTTATGAGTCAATAGGAGTATAGTTTGATCATTTATACATCATCTCAACCACTCAGAGACATCAAGAGAGCATGAAGCCAAGTCGGAGAAACACTTTGGTAAGGAAAGCTTATCTCCACCACCCACGTGGCTCGCCCTCTATGGACAGAAAGACTCCGTATCAGTATCACATACCAGCCGCACATACCAGCCCACATAACTCAGGACCATTAAGCATTTCGCTAAGATGTTGCAGAAGCATTCGTCTGTGTCTTCTTGCATCTCAGTGACCATCAGCACGGAAATGGTAAGTATTACTGAAATGGTAAGTATTACTGAAATGGTAAGCCTGCATGGAAGCAGGGCTTGACGAATGAAATGAGTGCACCCACACATAGCTTAGTGGCCAGAGCAGCCTGCATGCCCACGTAGGGTTTGCTCACAAACACACATATTAGTGTCTGAGGAAATGCTATCAGACTGGCGGAGACACCAAGTGCCACCCATCTACACCCATACAAGATATGGAATTCAGCGTACAGCAAGCAAAGGAGACATTGTCTTCTTCAATCATTTTTTTCAGCTTTTCACAAAGACCACCTTCCATCTTAGACCTTCTCTCATAATCAAAAGTTCCATCATAAAAGGCTTCTCCGTCCCAAATCCCTTTCCGGACCAAAAATTTCCATCTGTCCATCTGTCAGCCAGCATCAAAGAGCCCACTCTCCCCATTCTTTAGATCTGGGATGGACCCCCCCAGCCCTGCAAAATCACTCACATGGATGGGTTCTCAGCTCCTGCTCTGAAATCAGGGAACCCGCTTTCATGCTCAGAGCACAAAGGCCTCTGAAACTTCCTGCATGTGACCCTACCTGCTGACATCAATAAATCATCAGAGTGAACCAGACCTCACCTCCTCACTGCATCTCACCTGGGGAGGGAGGGCCATTTGTGCTACAGTTTACAGCATCTGTGTTCAACAGCATAGGAGTGAGTTTAATATGGGGGGGACCACTTTAATTAAAATTCATACTAGGACGACAATGTGTCTGCCAGCATATACTATAACCTCGGTGATTATTATTATTATTATTATTATTATTATTATTATTATTATTATTATTAGCAGAAGCAGCAGTAGTAGTTTTAATAAGAGATGATGTATAAATGATAATGTTACATTGGAAACATATACACTACAAAATATCTAAATCCCTAAGCATAATGCAATTCAATTGAATAAAATACATATTGCAGTTTGTTTTCCATTTTTTGCAGTAATCAGATAACCATACAGCAATCATTATAGGATTAGAATCATTGCACCTTACCTGTGTTATACGAGTTTAGTGCAGAATATAAGCATAGCGTGTCCTTCAAAGCTAAACCTATTAGAAGACAGTGGTTTAAAAAGCAACCCGTCATAAGGTTGCATGTCAGGCTGGGGGACTGCGCCACGCGCCGGCCTCTGCCGCAGCTCCGCTCCACGCGCCGTGTCTGTGGTGCACAGGCGGTCTGCGGCGCCCCGGCCCGAAGGGGTCAGCGCTCACCTGAAACCATATCCTGTCGTCCTCACCCCGTCACCCTACACCATCTCTATCCCGACTCAGGCGAAGGAGGTTGTGCTGGGAGTCCATTCACTTCCCAGTGCATTGCAGCGTAGCCAACTCTGGTTATCATGCCACGAAGCAGTGGCGTTTAATAAATAGGTTGTCGAGGCTCTCTACCTGCAGCACTCCCACGGGAAACGCATGCAACATTCCCTAAACAGGCAAACCGTATTTCGGATGCAGACCAAAACATACAGTACTAAATTTTTTACCAGTAGTACTGATATATGCTACTAACAGGGACACGTTTAACACCATGAAACCGGGATCGGCTTCACAGGTTAAACAGTGACGATAACAGCACAGCCTCTGCAGCCATGAACACAGGTCTTATATGAGACCATGTGTGGTTCACATGACACATCACACCACATGCAATCCGGCCAAAACCTAGCGTCGCGATTAGGCTATTATTAGGCCTATTACAATTATCATCACCACCATCATCATCATCATCGTCGTTATTTCTTATAAACTTTAGATCGTGCATTAAAGGACATGGCAGCGACACCGCGCTTCCGCCGGGTCCCTCACCTGAGCTGTCCATGGTGCTGCAGTCGCCGGGTCTTCCCGGGACCGCCCTCGCCGCCGGGCTGGACGCCGCCGAGAAGCCGCCGCCGCCTCCGCGATCCCCGTTACTGAGATCGCCGCTGCTGTCCACCAGCTGTAAAGATTCATATCCGTCGCACCCATAACCGGTCTTCTTCTTGTAGCCGCCCAGGAGGCTCATGATCAATGTGTTCAAATCACATTAATAAAGAAAGCGATGCGGCTGGTCCCTGTTTGAAAGCGACCCTCCAAAGAAGCCGATCGCTCCCGCTCTTCCCTTCCCTTTACAGTTATCGGAGTCGCATTTAGGCTTCTACACGGCGCAGGGGAGGCAGCCAGTCCCTTTCCAGGCTTTCTGCTGGATGGAGGCCAGAGCCGACAATGCCATGCCGGCTATAGGTGACTTAAACCCGCCTGTTATGAGAAGGGCGGGGACGGGGGGCTGGGCTAAGGGGCTTTCGCGTTATTTTAGGACGGGGATTATTTTGGTGTTTGCGCGAATTAAAAGACTGCTTGTCGAGTATCATGTAAAAACTATATTGAATAAAAAGTGTAGGCTTATCAGATAGGACAATCGTCATACACGGAAATTAGACCTTCCGTAGGCCTATAAAATAAAATGTATTTTGCATATCAAGAGACACCTGCAGTAATTTACTTGGGTTTACGATTTCACTTGCGATCTTCTTTTCTGGGGCGTACGCCTATTCCCGAATATGTTTATTCATCCTCTGGCAACAATCGGTGCCACCATTAGGTAAAAAAAAATCACACATGAAGTATCTAGAGAGATAAAATTGAAATGAAAAAGACTGACTTCCCAAGACACCCGAGTTAGCGTGGCACACATTGTAGCATTTAGCACTGAGACCCCAATTAGCCTAACTCCGTACCTTGGCACTGCGGGAGGAAACTGGAGCAGGCCTACACCAAGGAAAGGCACACAACACGGGGGGAGCATGCAAAGCGCCCCTACCCACAATGGAGGTGGGATTCAAACCCACAACCCTGCAGGTGTAATACAATTATAATACTCTCTCAGGATAGTAAGTCAACACTCAAAAGCATCTAAGTTAATACTGTTGCATCTATGTTACTATATCTTTTTAAACACTTCTCGTTAAAATTAATATTGATTACAGTATATAACAATTCTTATATTTGTAATACAAAATTACTACTAATAGCAAGCAAGATATAATATGATCTTTCAAAAACAAATTGTGAGGATATAGACAGGAAACAGTGACATCCATGGCTCTTATAGAAAGTCACATTATTATTTATCTGTCCTTAAGCAGCTTACAAGATAACCATTTGCTAACTTTGAGCTATGGATCACTGTTTAGTAACAAATACAGGGCACCTTAACAAAAGAAAGAATGTTAAAAACTCACACAAAGTTCATTATGTAACAAGTAGGTGCCAATCAATGTCAAATAAACACAAAATAAACAAGCATATTTATTAATTCACATGGTGTAGCCAAGAAACTGTCAAAGGCATACAGGATCAACAAATTCTTGAGGGTCATCAACATAAGAACTTGACAGACATGCATATCACACTATTTTCTGAAAAGAAAAATGTCATAAGATGACGTAGGTGTTTCACAAAATGTTTGCATTAATGCTTCACAAAATGTATAACATTACAGTTTTTAAGGAGTACAAAAGTGATTTATCTCAGTTTTTCATATTACATTTACCCAATAGTCAACTTCTTCGCTAAGTGGGAAATTGTAAAGCAGGGGTGCCAAACTCCAGTCCTGGGGGGCCAGAGCCCTGTGTAGCTTAGTTCTTTCCCTGTTCCACCATAAATGATTCAGCTCAAGGGCTGTGTGGTAATTAGCACATGGAGTTGAATCAGGTGTGTTAAATGAGGGTAAACCAAAAACTGTGCAGGGCTCCGGCCCCCCAGGACTGGAGTCTGACACCCCTGCTGTAAAGAGACTTAAGAGGATGGGACAACATTCACACATCAGCATTTATATTCCCAGAACGCAGGCAAGACAACTGACATACAGAACAATTGCAACTGAATCCACAGTCACTCCAGGGAAGAAATTATAGAGCCAGTCTTTGTAAATGTACATTTTAATGTCATTTAAAGATGGAATCCAAGCCATGACTGGTAAAGCATTGCCAAACGCACCTGTTCATGCTCCCAGAGCTGGAAGACTGATTTGGCCGATTGATCAGACTGACACGGTGGAACCTGCTATGATGCATCTTGCTAAGAATCCACATGACAATTGATTCTGTTAGGGGAGGTGTCTTACCATTTTGTACAACAGTATTTAATGTGTTCAAAAATAATACAAAATATCCCCGAAATTGTACCGAATAAAATAAATGAGACCAGCTAGGAGAACATAACTTTTTTTGTACAGAATACACATTTATTAACACTGAACAATTTAGGTGTAGGTATTTCATAAACAGTGTTATTTACTTTATAGGTAATCAACCACCCTATATGCTGTTAGAAAATGCTTTTATGTGCAAGTTATGGCATAGTTATAGGCTGTTAAATCTGAATATTTACTGATTAAAACAATAAGCTAGATGTCTAAATTTCAGGGGCCTGTGTAAGTAATTCTATTGTGTTTTACAGTTCGTCTGTAATATTTGGTTGTCTTTTACAATTATTTAATTACACTGCCTATAGAAATTGTACATAATGTACTTTGTACATGAGGGAAGATCTCACTGTTTCTGATACCAGAGAAGAAAAAAGCAGAACAAAACAATTTAAAGTATTTAAAGTCATTCTAAAGATCTTCCACGGACATACCAATAAATTGAACATTTACTCTGCCTGTGTAGGCCAACTGAACAATTTAGCAGGCCGTTTCTAAATATTACATATTTGGTATATTGGGCTACTAGACACTAGCTAAGTTGTTTTTAAACCAATCCCACATCACCTTGGTACAGGAGGTTGCCCCGTTAGCATGGAAATCGAGCAACTAGGCCTTCAAAAAGTTCACAATAGTGAAATATTCCAACAACCAAAAACTAAGATTAAAAACACAGTTGCGACAACCGTGGTAACATTAAAATATGCCCGATATCCAAAACAGTAGGAATTATGTTGTCACACTGAGTTTGTTTGAGGCCGTAACCAAGGGCTAGTGATGTCACTCCGAGATGCACCGATGAAAACAACAGCTGCAGGGGTAACTGTGGTGGGGGGTGACGGGGTGACAGGGGGGCCAGTGCCCCCACCTCCTCACTGCCAGTGCCCACGTGGGGGGGCATACAACATGTATGCCCCCCCACAGCCCCCCTAAATACATATTCTACTTCTGTCTGAAAAGTATTATTATTATTATTATTATTATTTACATTTATATACATGGGCTAAAATTTTGTGCACTGGGAAGAGGCAAAACACAAACATAAGAACATTTTCTTGACAAACTCTTAATGCGGATTCGCTGTCTATACAGTGAATGTCTATAAATAATCACCCCGTCACTAAAGGCCGGTGCGGAGCCCCTTAAGAAATGTGTGCAAAAAATGAAGATGCCCATACTTTTGCATGCGCACCTGAAACTTTCACATGGTCAGTACAGGGACAGATTATGGGTTGTGTGGGCCCCTGGGCAAAAGTTCGCGAGGGCCCCCCCCCCACCAGCACCACCACCACAACCACCACAATTCAAGGGCCCTTGGCAGCCAAACGCCCTCCCTCCATGTTTCCATCAGAGGCCCTATAGGGTCAGGGGCCCTTGTAGACAGAGGATCAAAGAATGTAGGCCCTCTAAAATAGACAAACAAAAATACATTGTTGATAAGCGTTGCAAATTGTTTTGGGCTAGGGGCCCCACGGGCCCCCTGCACCCCAAGGGCCCCTGGGCAGCGGCCCCGCTGGCCCGGTCCGTAATCCGTCCCTGGGTCAGTACACTGTAGTCATCACTTCCGGTACCCAGTGGGGCTGAGCCTGGTGTTTTTATTAATAACTGCACAGTATCCTTTCACTATCAATGACTGTAAGCGAGTAACAGCTATTTAGTTTTATTATTTGTCCATAAATTTTACCCTTTGTACTTTGAAAGGACACAGTACAATACAAACAATTATCCCATTATGTATTTTTACATGTATTTATCAATAATGGCATTGTGTCTAATTATCACCAGTGACTGCAGGCAGGAAAACTATTGAGTGTGAAGTGCAACTGTAAACATTGAAATATTAATTAAAATTCAAGGGGTCTTGCTTGATCTTGTTATAAGCTAACCTTATCACAGTATTGGAGTTATGGTATAATGCCTAATCTGCTTTTGTAATAAGCTATCATTCTAAAAATGAATCATGGGATGAGTAACGCCTAAGGTATTGCCTATCACTAATATGGATCACTGGTGTTTTGCTTTTGGTACATTGACAAAGTGAAATTATTAATAAATACATATAAAAATACATAATCTGACAATTAAATGGTGTGCATTTTATTGTGTCCGTTCAAAGTACAAAGGGTAGAATTTATTGACTAATAACTATAAAAATGGATATATAGCTGTCAATCAGTTATAGTCATTTGTCATCAGTGATGACGTACTGGCCACGCGAAAGTATGGGTATTTTATTTATTTATTTATTTTTGCATAGGTCCCTTCAGGGGCTCCGTAGGCTGTCCTCTGACTGGGAGCATTGATTCAAAAATATTTTATATTAATATGAATATTACATGCCACCAATAATTTGTTATTTGGTTTGCAACAACAAAAAAAATCTAAAAATGGAGATTCAGTCAAACGCTAAATTTACAAAGGAGAGCAATGTGTAGGTTATCAGACGGTATCAGTCGCTTACCATTGATTAGGCCTAATAAATTATGTTTCATAAAGACGCATCGGCGTTTCAGGTGCGATGTTCCCATTGCCGGCCCCATATGAAGGATCCCTGTTTCTTCGCTCTTTCATGCCTTTTTATTATCTACAGATGAACGTGAGACGGGAGCGTTTAGCATGTGGAGAGGAAGGTGCTGTTTGCGGGTCAGTCATCATAAAGGCCGCCGTCAAAAATCACGGCAAGCTACAGGCGACTTCGGCGTCTTTTCGGCGGAGCGTGGGAAAACGCGGAGTGGATCTAAAGCGCGGATCCGGAGTCACCTTGCCGATCAGGGTAGCCCTGATTGCAGGGTGACCCGTATGAGCTGTTTTACCATTTAGATCTGTCCAAAACTGTAGCAGCGGCAGATAAAACAAGCTACGCAGCAGAGGCTTTGAAGCATTTCACTCAAAATATTAGCAGTAATTAGGCACTGATGACAACACCGGGCACCTTGTAATTAGAAACCTGTACGCAGATTTTATGCAGAATTTTAAATCTATCTGCTATTATTAGTAGTTATTATTATTAGAGTAGATATCTGCTCATATCTGCGTCAAATGCTTTGGGCGTTTTCGACGAATATCAGGACAGACGGAATCTGGAATTATATCATAATCAAACCGCCCTAATTTGTTTTAAAATGCAAAAGACAAATGTAGCTATTAAAATGGAGTGTTTCATAAAAAAAAAGATCTTTAAAAGACATGTCTATATTAGTTTGATATATTTTTAGTCAATGAATATGGTCCTTAATCACTTTATTGTTAAAGTTTAAAAGTGAAATTCAGCACAAAACTAACATCACCTTCGTTTTTGAAACACAGGGCTTCCTTCGTATCCATATGAAACTTGATTACAATTTCATACCATCTCCTGTCACTCAGACATCAAATCCACTGTGTTCTGGGTCCCCAGAATCCATTAACACCTACAGCATAGAAAATATACTATTAATTTAGATAATGCAAAAACTGCCAAAAAATTGTATATAACAGGAGATCTGCAAAAAAATAAAAAATGTAATGAGACATTGCTCAAAAAAATAAACTTTATAGTGACTCTCAGCCTTCAATGACATTCCCCTTAAATCAGTTATATTCTGGTGAAAGTCTGTTTTTATAATAAGACAGATTTTTGACAAAATACTTGTTTTATTAGTTGATGGTTGTTGGACTAAAGAAAACATACAGCCAAAGTTACAACCGATTCCGCAATTTCTATGCGCAATAAAATTTTTATAGGCAATAAAATCAGCTGTAAATACATGCCTTTAAAGGTATGTATTATAAGCTCGTGTAGTAGCTTGACAGATTGAGACATTCAGGTCTGCATAGCAATAGATATTCTCTTTGTAGTGTCTTTTCTGTTAAAGGTGCTGAAAGCAATGAACCGCATTTATTTAAAGTAGAAAATTTAATGATAAGCCAACACTTCTCTTGAAATGTAGTTTAATTTTGGCTAAATATAAAGACATTAGCAAGCAACACTGCAACCAGAGGACAAATTCCACCTTCATAAAGGTCCTTAAAAGTTTAAACATCTTTACTTTTATAAAGTTGTTTCTGAAATTCTATAAGCGCATCAAAGGTACACAATGGTTTCAGACATTTCGAGCAAAAACAATTTTTTCCCAAAAAAAATCAGCAACACTGTAGGTGAGGGGAAAAAAAATTAAGAACAATGAATATGTAGTATATCAAACAGAAGAAAAATTTCCAACTTCATTTTACACAGAAACAGCATCAAAACTTTATTACAGTGGACCCCACCAGAACTTATTCTGAGCACATGATTTCACTTACACGCTAATTTATAGAGACAGCAACATCTTTCCAGGACAGCTGCTCATTCTTAACCAACATGCAAAAAACAGTAATGGAATTGTTTAATACCTAACTATCTCCTAGTCCAATTCTGGAAGATTTTTAACATAAACGCTAACTTATAAACTTGTATTTCAGTTATTTTTAATTTAAAAATTGCATAAAACATTGATTGTAATGCACGATAGATAGGGTATTACAGAACACCTTTTTGGTTGTGTAATAGTTTTAGAGCTCACATATTTTCTTGCATAATATGCTGTTGTTACACACTGTTAAATGTAAGGTACTAAGTCATTGTTCAGTGAATTTCACAATAAAGGACTAAGTGACTGTTTATTAGGTTTTTCTGCTTCTGCCTGTCCTGGCGGTTCCGTGTTGAACTGAGCAGATTCGATCCCACGTTCTGCGCCGCAGCCCATCACTGTTCCTGGCTGTGAAGGGGCAGCGTCTGGGAAGCGCCCTGCACCTCGGGAATCTTGCCCGTGATCAGGGAGTTGATGTAAGGCCAGATCTTGTTCGTCTCTGTCCCTGAGAAGGAGTGCAGGATGCCTTTTGACCTGATGATGACAAATGTAGGTCACCTTGGTGGCGCCAGATTGTTGTACAATCCTCTCTCGTTAAACAGAACCGTAATATGAATGTTTGTCATAGATTAACCTTAGGTTACCCATCTATTCACCTTACATATCCAGGTAGTGAGTGGGGGGTGAACCTGGAGTCTGTCCCAGAATGCACTGGATATGAAGGACACACACTCATATGCTTAATCACACACCATGAGTGGCTTAGGTATAGACCCCGAATCACATGTTATTGGTTATCGGACTGCGGGAAGAGACCCATTCCGACACAGAGAGTACATGCAGACTCCACACACAGAGCCGGGGGGTGAGAATCGAATCCCGCACCCCGGGAGACGTGAAGCTGCTATAGTAGGTATTGAGCCTCCACACTTCCCAGCTGAAGCTACAAAGATAGACATTAATCCATGCATTTTCTATACCCGCTTGTCCTGTTTGAGGGGGGGGGCACAGGTCCTAAACCTATCCCAGAAGCTATGGGTGCAAGGCAGGGAGTAACGCAAAGCACACTTTGTTCACTCCAGTTCACCTTAGGATGTTTTAGCACTGTCGGGGGGGGCACCCCACGACGACATGGGTAGAACATGCAAACTCCACACGCAATGGAGCCATGGCGGAGACTCCAACCCAGGTCCCAGAGGTGTGGGACAATAGTGCTAACTCACTGCTCCACCATGCCACCCCCAAAATATAAGTAAAATGAAGCAAAAAATCCAAATCCAAAACCAAAAATGTAATCTGACCCCTGACCTAACAGTGTAGACATTTCTTTGATATGAGCAGAGGCTTGTGGTGCAGTAATGCAGCAATATCCTTCCTCATATGAATTAACCACTGCTGTTCTCCTTTTTCATGCAGTCGGCTAACTCTGCTTTGCTACAAACAGCCTTCTTGCAGTTCTCTTACTGGTTTACTGGCCTCTTTATTCAGGTCTTCAGACTCTCTGCTCCATCACAGTGCTGTGATGAGAACAAGAATTATCTACCCAAAACTAATACCCCCCCCCCCCCCCGAAGAGGCTCTTGCTGTCTCATTACCCTATACAGAATAATACAGATGGTAGACATTCATACTACCAGAGTAAACTGTTTTGCATTTAATAATAACAATACCTTATTAACCATTGTACATGCACAGGTGCATGGGAATTCTTTCAATTTCATATATATCCCATCTTTCCCGTGAGAGAGACACACACACACACGCGAGGTCATTTTCTGGCACCCCTATAGAGCAGTTTAAGGATTCAGAGCCTTGCTCAAGCCCCCCACGCGATAAGATAACTCTGCCAGCCATAGGATTCAAACCAATGACCTACCGAACATGAGCAAAGATTCTTAGCCTGCAGAGTCCCTTCGTACTAGTTTAACTTGATTTGCATCGTATCTAGATGTTTTGCAAAGGATATCCTGCATATTCCCTTACGCCCGTGCCTCCTCTAACATTGTTGCAGATCTGACTTTAGCAGTTACAGTCCAAACACACAGCACTCGAGTTACACGCTCACATAATTCACCATTGTGCTTAATAAGGTCACATATTACTTTCAGTCAGCAAGCCAGCTTCACAGCTACACACACCAGCCGCCTTAGGCTCCAGCTCAGGTTATTTTTTTTATTAACATAAGGCCTTAATCAAGATGTTTTTGAATGCCCCACAGAATAAATCATAAGCCGTCTTACGGTCGGCTGTTTTTGGTGCACACTCGGAGAAACACGATGAGCTTGCCAGAAGCTATTCCGCTTTAAAACACTACTGTTTATTACAGACCAAGCTCCTTTACTCGGAATCCTCATAACTGTATCTGTCATGGCAGAAAGTCCCATTGATCTGCACCTGGCAGCGTTGCTTCATTTACCCTTTTGGAGAATTGTGATTAAATCATCATTTTGCTATTTATACTAATATTCCAGTCTCTTATAAATGAAGTTAAGATGACCTGCACCCCTTGAGATACAGTAAACCTGCACAAACAAGGAAACAAAGCTAGACAAACGTATTAAACAAAAAAACAAGGATTCGAAATAAAACAGAACTAAATAAAACATAAACTGTCATTGAATTGCAGGGACAGCCACTCAGCAGCCACAAAGCTTTCTGAGATCACTGAAGAACGTTAACTTCAGCCGAGATCTGCTCGTGACCTTCTACTGCTGTATCACTGATGGCAGGCTGACATGCAGTATCTCAGTATGGGACACTAGCTGCAGCGCCACAGACAGGAAAGCCCTGCAGTGCATCATCAAGGTGGCACAGAAGATCATCGGGACCCAGCTTTCGATTCTGGAGGACACCTACAGCACTCAATGCCTCCCGAGGCATCACCAGTGATCCAACACACTCCTGTTGCCACCTGTTTACCCTCCTACCCCCTGGAAAGCCCAGCAGGACGGCTTGGCCTCACACTCCCAGGCTGAGGAACAACTTCTACCCCAAAGCCATCAATCATCTTAACCAGGCAAGAAACAACAAACTCAAACAACATCACTCCACCACACCCCCCAGGAGCATTCCATATGCACACATCAGCCAACCTGTCCCCCCAAACAACCGCTAATTCTTAATCACATAACTGCTGATAATTAAAACAAAAAAAAAACTGCACTGTTTAATGCTGCTAAGTATGTGAATAAGTGAATATACTACTCCACTTTGATTCACCATTCAGTTTGATACTGTACATCTATATTCCATGTATTATTATTTTTATTTATCTTTTATAACATGCAGCATTAGTGGGAAAGCACACAGAGTTTCATTCTACGACAGTGTTGGGCATTTCAGGTCCAAAAGCTGCAAATCCAGACCAAGATTTTGTTTCTACCAACCAGTTGAGGTCTCTGTGACTGTGACTCTTTATGTTCAACTGGTATGGATGGTATTTGTAGCTTCTGGACCTGAAATAGCTGATACTGCTCTACGTGTACAATGACAATAAAGATATTCTATTCTGTTGTTTTGGTTGTCATTACACCCACCTGTATAAATCTATGACAGGCTTGGCGATGTCTTTATAGTGCCTCAGTCTTGCCGCCAGTGCCTCAGGCTTGTCCTCGTCACGCTGGACCAACGGCTCTCTGCTGATATCATCCATACCCTGAGGTTAATCACAAGTTTGAAAAAACTGAAAAATCATCTGAAGCAGTGGTCCTAGCAGAGGCAGATACGGGCAAACTGGCAAACAGCCTTGAACCTGAAGCCAGGTGGGGAGAAGACACTCACGTGGACTTGAGGGGGGTTGAACTCCATGTTATACACCCTCCCGCTGGCCGGGTGGATCCACCGGTGCCTCAACCGCTCCTTGAGTGTCTCTAAAGGAATGTTGAGGCTGATGACCACATCCAGGGAGCATGTGTCATTCAGGGCGGTGGCCTGGGCCAGCGTCCGAGGAAAGCCTGGGAATGTGGACACAGGTGTGCTTCTCAGGTAAATGGGACATCTTGCAAATTTACTTTCCCACACTGAACCAGGCCATTTCCGAACCAAGATACCTAAAGCTGTGATTCTGCATAGATATTAAATTTTAGGGTTGCAAAGCAGCGGAAAATTTCTTGAAACTTTCCAGAAACTTTCCATTCCATGGGAAGTTAAACTGGGGGATTTTGGAAATATTCCAAGCTGGAAACTTTCCATGGGAATTAATGGGAATATATGGGATTTAACAGGAAATTTTGCAATCCTAATAATAATATCCTTAGATATAAGAAAAGTCTCAGCTTAGCTCTTCGTAACTTTACTAAGTTAGGAACTAGCCATTTTCTGGTGACCAATCACTACACCAAAACTATTAGCATCTTATTTTAAGAGGCACAAGGTCTTCCTCCTCCATGGTTGAGGGCTAGAATCACACACCAGCCTCTCCCCATGATCTCCCCATGACCCATCAGACTCCTCCAGTAACTCCATTTCCCCCACAGTTTGATGACTTATGGTAAAGTTAGTTGGTATAGATAAATTGCCCTAAATAAGTGATTGTGCATGAGTCAGTGTTTGCCCTGTGATGAACTGGCCTACCATCCAGGGTGCCCCCTTCCTTTCCTACAGGCCAACCATGGCCTTGTATTGAATAAGCTATTACAGAAAATGGCTGTAATATAATCTTACTTAATCCTTTGATTATATGCAACAAAAAGAAAACACAGAAGAACATCACCCTACAACCGCCCCACCCCCTGCCCACCTCAGCTTCAAAGTGCAATAGGCAAACAGTAACCTCACAGTCCTCATTTAGTAACTTATAAATCTCCTGACTGGGTCTGAACCTGTGTTCCGCCTAAAACAAACAACAGCTGTAAATTTTCAACAGCCAGCTGCCCCCCAACATTAAGAGCGATCAAGTTTGAGTAAGACTTTACTCTTTAAATAAATGATATTTACTCAACCCATTCCAGACATTTCTAACTGCATCCAAAAATGAACCTTCAAAGACTTTCTGAAACTGAAATGATTCATTTTACAGCACCGTTGTCTGTATCATTGGTGACATTGTCAGATTTGAAGGAAATTCTGTTAAGGGTTGTTGTTTAAAGCTGGGATGTAGGCAATACGTTCAGATTTGCAACTCGAACTTGAAGTGTTACAGCCTGTACAAAGAAGTTTCCAAGAAGACTTTGCTTCATGCTAAACACATCAGCCTCTTACCATCCAGGACCCAGCTGTGTCTCGTCATCTGCTCTAGCCTGGGAAGCAGCAGACATGTCATGACACAGTCTGGGACCAACAGGTCTTTGTCAATGTAGGTTTTTGCCAAAATACCAGCCTCTATAGGGAAGAGAAAAAAGCAAGACTCCTGAGATGCTGTTAACAAAATTAACTGTGGCAAGCAGAGACTACATACTCTCCAAACGCCCCTATACGGAGGCAAAATGTTGCTAGATTCATAAACTACGAACTCAAACATTAAACATTTATGAAGGTAACAGATTCAAAACACGCAATGCATACGAACAACTTAATAACAGTAACAATAATAAAGGATGTATTTTTAAATTATACATTTTTTTTTATCAAACATATTTTTCATATCGTCACAATTATAAAGTTTACTAGTCACAATGCCTGGTAGTCCGTCTTAATCAAACACCTCGCCTGACAATCAATAAGCAGCTTTTATGTTTACATAATAAGCTGTGTAATTCCTGCCAAATGTCGCGTAACGCAATTATAACCACGTACTGTACTAACATGCATGGCAAAAATAAAGCATGAACGTTACAGCAGACTTAAAAGCAGAGCATTATTAACGTAATCGAACAGTGAGCAATCCATCTAGAATATGTAATCCCGATTACTCAGATTTAATGAAATATCAATTACTTTTTTGTAAAAAAAAAAAAAAATGTGTCTAAGCATGCCAAAACCACAGCAAAGCTCTGCATAAGTAAATATTTAGGCGTTGCAGCCAGAAGGGTTACAGCAGGACAGAGTTAGCCCAATGTGCAGGGTGGTGTTATTGATCCACAAAGGAAACATCAAACTATAAACCTCCTGCACAAAAAACTTCTCCTCCATTAGTAGCAATATAAAGTTAATAGTGACTAAATCACTGTGACACTTCAATGACAGACTATGAACGCATAAACTACAGTAAATTAATCATGCATAAAACCTTTTGGAGCAGGTAAACAAATTTGATATTCTTGTCAGTAAAGACAACTAATTAAAAAATCGGGCGTCTTTTACATTAAGACAGAGTTCATTTGTGTTCAGATCTGCGGTTTGAGGATTGCGGAAGAATCAACTGCCGTAAAGGGAAAAGTTACCCAGTATTATTTCTGCAGTTAGATTTGAGCCAGTTTCAATTTATTGAGCTTTATGCATGAACATGTGTCATATATGTGGCGTGGTCGCATAGGAGGAAGCCGTGATGCCCACCGGTGCTCGCAGAAATGTTCTCCCGCACGAAATCGCCGCTGGACAGATGTTGGAGGCCGAAGCTCTGCGCGATTCTCGCCGAGATGGTTCCCTTTCCCGAGCCCGGAGGACCCAGCACCACAGCCCGGAAAATCCTATTTGCCATTTCCTATTTGGACAACTAAACAGTGATCTGTAAGCACAAAGACAAATAAAAAACCTCCGACAGCTTTTTTTAAGACCAGCAAGTGAAATAGTCGCTCTGGTGTTTGTTAACTCCGAAGCTAACTCGGTATTGATAAGCGCTCCAATAGTCACGCACTTTGCGTACATTTCGCCTTCTTACGCACAAACCTTCCTAAAACACAATGCACCACATACCAGTTTACCCGGCTGTAGACTATGATACACGCATTATTTTAAGATATAATGACAAAATAACTAACTTCGTGCTCATCTGAACTAGCACAATAGCCCATCTGCTGTAGAGAAAACAAATATAACAATGCATGTAAATATATACTCGGGAGAGATTAAACTGTTTGCTCACCTCAGTATCTCTGTTATTTATTTGCTAATACTGAAGCCTTTAAGTTAACATGGAAAAATGCTCAAACCAAGTTTGCATAGAAATGTTACTCTCCGCCAACTGCGCCTTTAAGAAACGGTATCGTTTTTGCAAATGAATGGGGGGGGATTAGTCCTGATGGCCAAAATTTACACATCCTTGTTAAAATGGGTGCAAACGCATCACCCATAGCAGCTGACCTCGAATCGGTTTGTCTCGTTTCGCTCGTAAGGGCTGTGATACGAAGTGAGCGATGATAATCTGATTCGAAATCAGTAATGTGCAAGCATTCAATCGCCAGAATACCAGAAGTTGCAATACGCAAGCATGTGTGTTTTTTACAGTACGCCTTCACGTAGGCTTCTGGTAGTTGTAGTTCTCTGAAATATATGGCGTTGATTTTTGTAAGAATAACTTAATTTTGATTTATGGAAATACATTGTCCTGCAGGTATACTGAAGGGGCGCACGGTCGGCAATTTAAAACCAAGGAAAGTTTGAGATCATATTCCATAGCTTGTTTTATACGAGGCATCCGAACTGTTAGATTATATCTACTGAACAGCTGTAAGTAGATGTGGTCAATAATAATAATAATAATAATAATAATAGCTTAATATTTTTAGTCTATTTCTAGTCAAAAACGTTAAATTAATTTCGAACATATTGAATTACGTTTCAAATATTGTTCTGGATTTTGTTTTCATAATAAGTCACAGAAGTTTAAGAAATCGATTGGTCAGTCCTTTGTGATTCGTGGGACACGTCAAAAAATGGTCAAATTTATGGAAATGTACGTGCGCAAATACACTGCAGAACGGTAGTCGGCGCTGGATGGTTAGGAAGGGGATGTTTTACGGTTATCTTCCGATCCATAAATCAAAGGCTACGACGTTTAATAAAATTTATTTCATGCGAAATCAATCATCAATACGAAAAACATTGGGTTATTTATTTAATCTTTTTTTTAATAATATGAATATTGAATACATTTTAAGCTTATCGATAACATTATCATCCATAAGTCCTTATTTCCAAAAGTTAACGTGAGAAAAATATATTTTGAAGTAATTTAAGCGAGTTACCACGAGTATTTGAATGCCAATTAGCAGCCCGTAGCAACTATTGCACAAAGATGACATATCTTGGTGTGAGCAGCACAATACCTAGACCAGTGCATGGATAATAGGAGAACAGAGTTTAATACAGTCTTAGAGTCATCTTTCACCCCTTTTCATACAATCGGTTGGGTTTATCTTTGGGAAGAGCCATTGGATGCCTTCACAGGGTCCGGCAATGGATCTGTAATAGTGTGGGCAGTCAGTGGAATCAGCAGGACTGCTCTGGATGCTCAGAGAAGAATCATCAAGAACCACACTCACCCCAGCAGGAGCTACTCAGCCTCCTGAAATCAGGCAAGCGTTTCCACAGCCTGATGGCCAAAACAGACAGATTCAAAGGAAGCCTTTATCCTCAACAAAAGAAATGTACAAATGAGAGGAGGTCATTTGGCCCATCATGCTTATCTGGGGAGAACTCAATTAATAGCTCAGAGTTGTGAAAATCTGATCTAGCTCTGATTTAAAGGAACCCAAGGTTTTTACTTGCACTACACTAACAGAAAGACTATTCCATACTCTAACTACATGCTGTGTAAAAGAAGCTTTCTCAAATGTGGTTTAAAATGTTCTCCTGCTAATTTCCACCTTCCATATTCTTTAATTTGAACTAATATTGAAGTAACTATTTGGTTGAACAGCATCCAGACCTGTTTGAATCTTATATACCTGGATCATGCCCCCCCCCCCCCCTTAGTCTCCTTTGCTTGAGGCTGAACAGATTCAGCTCAGCTAATCTCTCCTCATAAGACATTCCTCTAAGGTAAGGTGACCAAACCTGCACACAATATTCTAGGTGGGGTCTTACCAAGGAATTGTATAATCTTAGCATCACCTCCCTTGACATAAACTCCACACACCTAGAGATGTAACCCAACATCCTATTGGCCTTTTTAACTGCTTCCCCACACTGGCAAGAGTGGGACAGGGAAGCATTAACATACACACCAAGGTCTTTCTCATAATCAACAACCTTTATTTCAGTGCAACCCATAAAATATCTGTACTTCATATTTCTGTTCCCTGCATGGATTACCTTACGTTTGTCTATGTTAAATTTCATCTGCCAGGTATCAGCCCAGTCACTAAGTAAATCAAGATCCCGTTGTAGCCTCTCCGCTGCTAGATCAGTATCTGCTACACCACCCACCTTGGTGTCATCTGCAAATTTAACCAGTTTACTGTACTGTATATATTGGTGTCAATATCGTTAATGTAAATTAGGAATAACAGTGGTCCTAAAATTGAACCCTGCGGTACCCCACTATGAACGCAGGCCCACTGTGACATTGTACCAAACTACCCACTGCTTCCTGTCTCTTAACCAGTTTTCAATCCAAGCTGCTTTGAGCTTACGCAGGAGCCATTTGTGGGGGACAACATCAAAGGCCTTCTGGAAATCTAAGTAGATCACATCGTAGGCCATTTTGTGATCAATTTCTCTTGTAGTTTCCTCAAAGAACTCAAGTAAATTCGTTAAACAGGATCTACCTCTCCAAAATCCATGTTGGCTATCCTACAGAATGTCATCTGATTCCAGGTAATCTACCATTTTCACTTGGATTATAGCTTCCATTACTTTTCCAGTTATGCAAGTTAAACTAATTGGCCTATAGTTTGATGGATTACTTCTATTCTCTTTTTTGAATATGGGCATTATATTAGCATGCTTCCAATCTGAAGGTACCACACCAGCAGATAAGGATTTCTGAAATAGCAAAGTTAAAGGTCAGCAAATAATATCCTTCATCTCTTTTAAAACTATAGGTAATATGCCATCAGGGCCCTGTGATTTATTTATTTTGAGCTTAGCTAGGCTTTGTAGCACGTCAGCTACAGTTACACATACATTAGTCATAGACAATACTGGATTAGTAATGAGTCAGTATCATTAAACTCATTAACTATATCAATTTCATTTTCAATTATAAGACGCTTACTATCCTGCAGATTAGTGATTTCATCTTTTAGAACTGTTTTGGAGTTAAAATATTGGAAGAAATTTAACCCTGGGGAACCCAGAGCACCTTATGATTATAGGAAAAATATGTCCATTGGCTAAAATAATCATACAGACCCAGTGAACTCAAAAACAGGTGTTTTGTAAAAATAATGGCATTCTTAGCCTCCAATGCAATCTTCCTTTCGACATTCCTCTAAGCGAGTCAACTCAACCTGTAGACTTAGGTACTCCTGCTTTATTCCAACACAATTAATTATTTTCCATTTGTGGAAGAGAGCCCTTTTCCTCCTGACTTTATTCTTAATTTCCTTAGTAAACCACCTTGGTTGCAGTTTCCTAGATTTAGTTTTGCTGGAAACAGGTATGAAGTCCTCTTGCATTTGCAATAATGTGCTTTTAATAAGTCCCTTGCTTCTTCAAAAGTTTTGTTATTGAACTCCATGTAGTTTCAGTCTAATAATATTAAAGCTATCCTTCCTAACATTGTATATTTTTGTTTTGGACTTTGCTCTTTGGACACTAAAATGAACCTCAAATTTACCCATGTCGTGATCGCTACTGTCAAGTGGTTCTAAATCCTAAAATTTTCCAATTCTCTCGAGAATGGCTTCTCCCCTGGTAGGTTTGTTTTTTCAACAAACTGGGTAAAAAACTCTGTAGCCCTGTACCAATTCCAGCATCTCAAGTGCATTGACAGTAACTAAATAGAGACTGTGTCCCACTGTATCCCAGGTGAATTAAAATCACCCATAATACCAGATCATTTTTATTACCCATAAGCCTGATATGGTTGTATAACATTCTGCTTTCCTCTGCAGCTACATTAGATGCTCTATAACAAACACCAACAATTCGGCCGTTTGAGTTTTTAGCATCTAGTTCTACCCATATAGCTTCTGTACTTTTATTTTTGTCATTGAGCTCCCTCGCCTGCAAGTTTACATATTCTGCAACACCTCCCTTCTAGCCTATCTGGTCCCTAAGGAACAGAGTGTCACTCAATCACGTTTCTGTTATTTGTATAATGCTGTAAGAGTCTGATTAAATGAAAGCCTTTAACTCATGGATTTTGTTTCTAATACTCCCAGCGTTTAAGTACAGACAGCAAAGAGTATACCTGTTACAGGGCCACTTTCATTATTATTTGCGGCTTTTTGCCTGCCCCCCACCCCAAGTCCCTAGTTTAAACACTATTCAGCTACTCTACACATACGCCTCCCCAACACACTGGTTCCCCTCTGGTTCAGATGCAACCCGTCCGGCTTGGACAGGTCCCACCTGTTCCAGAAGGTCCTCCAGTGCCCCATAAACCTAAACCCTTCTTTCCTACACCACCCTTCTACCCACGAGTTTAATCTCCTTGTCTCAGCTAACTTAGCCTGGCTTGCACGTGGCACGGGAAGTATTCCAGAGAATACCACCGTGGATGTTCTGCTTCAAAGCTTATCTGCGACTTCTATACATTTCTATACAGAACACCCCTCCTACCCTTACTAATTTCATTGGATCCACTCCAGCTGGGACCAAAAGCCTATGCACACTATCTGGAAGGTCCCCTATCGGGGCACCAGGCAGGCAAGATCACCTCTAGGAAAAGTAAATATCTCATGCCGCATATTTTTATGCATCGCCCATAATAATGTTATCCTTACATTTGCTGTATGTTTGGCTACAGTTATATTTGCACTATGTAGTTTTTGCACATTATTATTATTTTGCACATTCTTTTGTTTTTCATGTTTAACTAACTCGTAATAATTTATCCATATAACTACCTTCCATACCGCAGCATAGGGTACAAGGTAGCAGAGACCGTGGACATGATGACGGTCCATCGCAGAACTGACACGGGATTAGTTTTTTTTTTTATATTGATCAATTTGTTTGTATGATTCTTTGCAGCCAAAATATTCATTCAGTTTCATTTTTAAAACGCGATACTCGATATAAACATATGACTTTGTTCATTTGTATTAGACAAAGCTTCATATCGTAAACATGTTCGATTTACAGGCTGTCTGAGAATACGGCCCTTCTCATCTAACGTCATGTACCGCAGTACTTACATTATTTGCGCACTTAAAAATTTTAACTGCACTGAACTTGATAGACTGGAGAAAGAATATCTGACCGCAGATTGCCTGAGGATATGAAAGGTACAAGATATTGAGGAAAATTATGACTATGAAAAAAATGTATATTGTGTAATTCAAAATTGTTCTATAATATTAAGAGTATAGATCTAAGTTACTTTCAAATTAATACGAACCAGACGTTAATAATATTATTATTATTATTATTATTATTGTTATTATTATTATTTTATTATTATTATAGAAATAACCGGGGGAAAGTTATGAATGTTAATAGAAAAATATTAGTTACTAACCATTTTAACAATCTTACTTAGACCATTTATAAAATGGATCACTTTCTGACAGCAATGTCGATACATTTAAAAGCGGTAACTGCGAATTGTGAACTATATTAGTTTGATATTCAACATTCGCTTGAGATATAGGCTACAATATTTGCTAAGATAAAAATCTCGTGGACAAACGACATAATTCAATACAGTACAACCACAAACCGACACGAAACGTCACGTTATATATTTCACACAGAAACAAGGCGGAGTGCACCCACCATCGCAGTATCTGTCTCTGCTGGAGCTACCGACATAGGGACCGTCACAAAACTACTGCAAGCCACGCAAAAGGTTTACAGAGGGGAAAATTCATTCAACTATGTCGGGATCATTGTATGAATTAAGGCCAACGATGGAAGGCAGAATGGTTACTCATATGCTAAAATATTGGTTTTGTTAATTTTTGGCAATTTTTTAAAATGTCAAATGAATCAATTAAATTGATTAATCTCTTCAACCATGTGACCTCGTGATGTCAAACCAACTCTGACATGTACAGACTAATATTCCTCACATACCACGAGGCATGTTTGTGGAAGTACAGTGGATATAAATAGTGTACACACCCCTCTTATAATACCAGGTTTTTGAGATGTAAAAAAATGAGACCACAATAAATCATTTCAAAATGTTTCCCACATTTAATGTGACCTCTATCCAGTACAATTCAATTATAAAACAAATAAATCTGTTGAGAGGGGATATAAAAACATACAATAAGCTGGAGGCATAGGTGTGCACAGCCTTAAACTAATGGTTTGTTGAAACACCTTTTGATTTATTTTCAGCATTCCATCTTTTTGGGTACACACCTGCCATCGGTGAAAGCAACTCTGATTAACCCCAAATAAAGTTCAGCTATCCTATCAGGATCTTCATGGCATTTACTCAGTTGCATCCTATAGCAGAGAAAATGGTTTGCAGAAAGTTTACAGAGATTCAAAGGGATCTCATTGATGAAAGGCATCAGTCAGGAGAAAGGTGCAAAAAAAAATCTGTGGCATCCCATGGAACACAGTCATCAAGAACTGGAGAAAATATGGGACAACAGTGACATTACTGAAAACTGGACGTCCCTCTAAATTATTGAAAACTGGTCAAGGAGGCTGCCAAGAGGTCTACAGCAACTCTGAAGGAGCTGCAGGAATTTCTGGAAAGTACTGGTTATGTACTACATGTGACAACAATCTCCCATGTTCTCCTTATGTCTGGACTATGGGGTGGGGTTGCATTTCCTTGCAAAGAAAACATCAAGGCCCAGTTAAATTTTGCAAAAAAATACAGTCTCCCAGAAGCATGCGGCAAAATGTGTTTTGGTTTGGTGAAACCAAGGTTGAACTTTTTGGCCACAATTCCAAATGTTACGTATGTTTGCCACAAAAACAACACTCCACATCACCAAAGGAACACCGCAGCCACGGTGAAGCACGGGGGTGGGGGGCAGCATCATGCTTTGGGGCTGGTATTCTTCAGCTGGAACCGAAGCTTTAGGAAAGGTGGAGGGAACTATTAAACACCCGTCAATTTTGGCCCAAACCTTCAGGTGTCTGATAAAAAGCTGAAGCTGAAGAGGAATTTCACCTTTCAGCATGACAATGACCCCAAGCAGACACCATGGAAACAACTGTAGGAAAATTAGCTCAAATAATCTGTTTCCACCAGCGTGTAGGGAAATTAATTATCGTTTAATTAATTATTATTGTTTTTGCAATAAACAATATTATGGAAGTCTCAGTTGTTCTGTTACTGTAAGATTTAGTTCCAGGATATTAGCATTCATCAATTACAGTATGACTAACCTGGATTAGAACTATCATGCCGCGAACGAAACCCTCAGCAAGTACGTAGCAACTCTCTCAAAACAGAAGCAGAACTCTGTAGAGAGAGTCTCGCGATACTTTAGGACAAACTTGAGACTTCAGAATCTTAGTAGCGATTTCGCACCAATGAAGTGGTTTAATTACAAGGCAATCATTCAGAGGGAGATTTAAAATTTGTAGAAGGCAAGCATTTATTTCTAACACTACAACTAACACACGACATACATTACACTTAACACGAAACAAAGACAAAATAACAGAACAAAACAGAATTAAATAAATGAGCAAGATGGAATATGGGAAAACGGTAACTTAATTTAAATGGATGCCCTTAAAAGAGATACAGTTCTGCACAGCATGAAACAAATGAACAAGATAGGTTAGATTAGCGAGTGAATGAAAGGGAGTTTACGTGGTTGCGGATGGAGTCTGGATGTTTGTTGTTGATGATGAGATGATCGAGAGATGAAGTTCTGGGGGGAGGGGGGCTCGAGGGGCGAGGTCTCCGGTCTCGGGCGGCTCTGAGTAGTTTGGCGGCTTAGGTGTTTTGTCTTATAGCTTTGTAATATATGATTGTCCGTAGTTTGCGGGTTTCTTTCTCCCACTTTTCCGTGCGGTTGATCTTCACGTATAGGTGTCTTCGGTCTTTCGGTTCTGCTCCACCCCCGGGGGAATCCGAGGTGTGTGATTTTAAAGTCTAAAGTCCATTAATATTGACCACTGGGAATTCGACAATCGGACGAATGATCTGGGACATCCGATCGGAGTCCTGGTCTAGGCGTGTATATAGCCGATTTATGGATTCATAGTGAAGCAACTTTAGAGCTAATTTCGATTAAAGTAATTAACTTTAGACATGTCCAATTTTGTGATAATCCACTATTAGATTCGGGTTTATGAGAATTTCTCCGTCAATTTCATACCAAACATGCCATCGCAATCTGGAGGTTTACACATTGTATGACCTGTATAAAATAATTCATAATTTAAAATACATCGTACATGTTGATTATTCGCATCTATGCATAGTATACGCGCGGTTATGTTAGCCTACATATCGCCATATTGATACGTTAGATACGTTTCACAGAAATTATATTCCAAACTATAAACAGCACATCTTAATTAGGTCGGTTTAAGTGGTCATTAGTTTCCTGGAGTGACAGTCTCAGTTTAACATGTGTAGATTACTATTTGTGTTTAACATGAGATTATTACAATAATCCGATATCCGTGTTTAACAACATACATATTCATTCATTCAATGTAATGGCTGGACGAATGTAAGAACAAAGAGGAATGCACCAAAATGGCATTTATGTCTCCTCTGGATCGCAAGGAGGAAGGGGGTGTTTCTGCATTAATTTAAACACGGAAAGTGATCTCCTATAACAGGCCTCATAAGAGGCAAAGTGATAACTTGGATACATGATAACATTTTTAAAATGTTTCCTAATTCCTGTAAAATGGTTGTGAGAATAAGTGGAAATCTGCACATATGACTATATATATATATATATATATATATTTATATATGTATATAATTATTTAGGTGAGGAAGATAGAATAGGTAGTAATCCGTTAATAAGGGTAACAAATTTATTAAAGTCATTTAAAGGAACAAACAGACATTAGATTTAGATATTTATGCTGACAATTAGTAAACACTTCCATAAGACACGCAACAGGCGAATCCTTCTCTCTGTGAGGAAGGGGGGGTGTTCGATTTGTAAAACCCCAGCACACTCTCTTTCACCGTTATCAGTTACATCCCCCTTAGATTAGGGGTACCAGCCTGAATGCTGTAATTAATCAAATGGTGCTTCAGCAAAGTATTAGTTTAAAGGTGCGCACACTTGTGCAACCAGCTTATTGTACATTTTACCCCCCCGACAAATTTGTTTGTTTTACAATTGAATTGTACAGGATATAGGTCACATTCAAGGTGGAAAACATTTTGAAATGATTTATCGTGGTCTCCTTTTTTTACATCACACAAACCTGGCATTATAAGAGGGGTGTGTACACTATTTATATCCACTGTACTTCCACAAACATGCCTCGTGGTATGTGAGGAATATTAGTCTGTACATGTCAGAGTTGGTTTGACATCATGAGGTCACATGGTTGAAGAGATTAATAAATTTAATTGATTCATTTGGCATTTTAAAAAATTGCCAAAAATAAACAAAACCAATATTTTAGCATATGAGTAACCATTCTACTTTCCATCGTTGGCCTTAATTCATACAATGATCCCGACAAGAGGATAGTTGAATGAATTTTCCCCTCTGTAAACCTTTTGCGTGGCTTGCAGTAGTTTTGTGACGGTCCCTATGTCGGTAGCTCCAGCAGAGACAGATACTGCGATGGTGGGTGCGCTCCGCATTAATGTTTCTGTGAAATATATAACCGTTTCGTGTCGGTTTGTGATTGTACTGTGTTGAATTATGTCGTTTGTCCACGAAATTGTTATCATGGTAAACTATGTATATATTAATGATATTAATGAAAAGGATAAGATTCCCGAATGTCAAGCGAATTTTGAATATTAAACTAACTTTACCGTGGTAAAATAGCGGACCATCTGTACTCCAGTATTTATAGTTGACATAAACAAACAACACAATGTTAAGCTAGATAGGCCTAGTTGCAGTTATATTGTTTAACCAAACTTAACACATTGACTGCTGCGGTACTCAGAAAATGTAATTACCTGGGTGTACTTTTTCCTTAAGCATTTTTAGCACCCTCGACCCGGAAGCGAGCTTTTCTATTTTGTCACATGGCTAAACCATTTCAATAACAACAAAAAATGGCGACAATCACGTTGCTCAATGTGGTCTTGCTGCGTCATTAAAAATTACTGTAAACACAAGAGAATACGAGGAAAATTACGGGTAAGCTTTGCTGGCATGCTTACGACAGAAAAATTATATTGACTAATTGGAGAACATTTATCATCCGACCATTGTTACGGTTCTTAGTTAAACATGGGGTATGTTTTTGCTTTGAAAGGGGTGTGTACGGTACTGGGCGTTAGCATTTTGGTTGCATTAAACAGCAGTTGCAAATATAAGTAATATTAACATTTAATACAAATGTCAAGTTACGGAATATATTTGCACATCTTTTTTCTTGGTGTCTTGTGAATAAATTCCTCTGCAAATGCATCGCCCACGTCATGTTATTATTTACAGCGAACTACGTATAAATTATCGCAATCTAACCATGTGTCCTCAACTGGTCGCCATTGTTTAATATAACAGCGTTTAATTTCTAAATATCATCGCGTTTTCTATATTTTGCCAACTTGTTTCGTTTGTTTGTGTGCTATTTATTCTTTATATTGGATTTCAGACGTTGCGCATTATACAACGCAATGGACTTCTAACTCCCCAAACTAGCATTTCGGTTGCATTAGCTCTACATTAAGGGTTGGTGCTGTTTGTCTGCGGCGTTGCGCAGATGTTATTTTTAATAAATTTGGCAGCAATCCCTAAGGCCCTGCGATCGCTAACTGGGGGGTATTCCAGAAAGCTTGGTTAACTTACCATTTGGTAAATCTTAACCTCTGGGTTGATATACCCCAAACCCGCATACCATGAGTATGTCGGTTCCAAAACACCTGAGAAGAGTAAGTTCAATCAACCTCCTATTGCTTACCCAGAGTTAATGCGCGTGCACCGTGCATACATAAAGACGTTTTCAATTGATCGCCGATTTCACGAGTCAGAATGGAAAATCAAAGTGAAAAAAAGAGAGCGGCATACTTCACAGAGGCGGAGTTGGAAGTTTTAATGCACGCATATGAGGAATTCAAGCCAATAATAATGAAAAAAAGCAATACGGCTGCATCGGCTAAAGAAAGAGTTGGCTTGGCAAAAAATAAAGGACAGAATAAATGCGTGTGTATTAAATTGCAAATTTGACATCGCCTCCCCTTTTATTATAATGCAAAATAATTAAACACATAACCCTTCCGCATCCTTTTTACTGTTAAATCACTATGAAAGCATTTACTTTTCCTGCCATTCATTTCTTTAGGTTAAAATAACAATGTGTCTCGACTAGGAATATATGGTTTCTTATTTAATAAGGTGTAATCCTTCTGGAGACAGAAGAACTTTGAGCCAAGTCAAAATGAAACACAAAAACATTCTGCAAAAAGGTTATTGATTACACGATCACTTAACTATTTATTAAACACGATTTAGTATATTCTTTCTGTCATGTAGCTAATAGAAAAAAGGCTGAAGCCCGTCTAACTGGCGGGAGCCCACCACCACCTCCCCTCACCCCATCTGAGGGCAACCAGTGGTAACCAGCATTGTACTGTCCTGTAATGATTACCTATAGTTAGTGGAAAAAAGTAATGAGTTTGATGATTTTAACAAGGCAAAAAATTAAGGATACAATAATACTAGCTATCTAACATAGTCTCCCTCATTTATTAAAGGAGCTTTAATTGGAATGTAGGTGCCATCAATGCACCCAATTATGAATAAATGAATGAATGCCTTTTATTGTCACTATACATGTATTACATGTATTCCAAATTACATTTGGAAACCCTGAAATAGAAAGTCATATAGGGAAGTATCAAGTGTGTGTGTGTGCAGGATGAATACATGTATGCTATAGATATAAATAGTATGACTATATATTAAATATGCATCATAGATTTTACTACAAAGGACAAACCTACCACTCTGTGGAATTCCTCTTTAATAACACGCAGAGCTTTATGGACAGGGAACTGTATAAACGTGTGTAAGAAGCGTTAAGTACCAGACATACTGTGCGAACGGCTCTACACACAGTTGCCTTTCCTATATGCTCTGCGTCGCCCATATTGTACAAAAAATGCCCTGACGCAAAAAACCGAAGCGCTATGTACAGAATGTTTTCTGTGCTAAGCGCAGACCCGCGGTTTGGGTTTGTGACATTTGCAATATGCGGTTTCAAGAGATGTTAAGTAAATGAACGATTCTTTTGAAAACTGATAACGCTTTTTCAAATAATCATTAGGAAATGACAAGACATCAATACGCGGTCTTATAACTCTCTCCCGGCGAAAAAAACCTTGTATAATTTATGCCTCCACGTTCACAGGATCGTCATCAAAAGGGCACGCCATGCTCAGTAACCTTCTGCAACAAACTGACCCTGGAACATAACCTGATCAGTAGCAGGTTATCTTCAGAGAGTAAGCTGCTATGGTTACGTACATACCCAGAAAGTTAACCTCCGTTTTTGGAACCGAAAGTTGAGGTTATCCACTAACTTACCCTTAAACTTACCCGGGTATGTCACATAACCTGCTTTCTGGAATACCCCCCTGAACTAATCGAGTTGTTTACACGGAGCGGACAGCACGGAGGGGCGGGGCTGTAACTAGAGCCGACGTGTCTGGGCGGGCTAAGTGATTGGACGGTTGAGCGCCGGGGGAGGAGCCACGCCGTCGTGCCTGGAATGACGTAAGCGTGTGTCTGGCACAGGGGAACGTGAGCAGCCAAGCCTGTCAGTGAGCGCCGTCCTACTGCGCTACTTGTTGTTCATTCAGTTGAACTCCTTTTTTGGTAACACTGACTATTGATAATATATGATTGATGTACATATATGTATGCCACGCACACAAGGTTTAGTATTTCAAATTAATGCACCGATCAGTTTTTGCGGACTACTCAATACTCCTCACAGCCCCAAATTTTGCATGCAACAGTGTAAGCAGCACGGAGGCGAGTGTGAGCAGTTTCATAATCTTAATCTGAGGTACTGTACTGTGAGTAAACCTTCGTGGTTTTTGTCAAGTACATGAGCAACTACTATAGCCCTGCAGCTTACTTTAATTCAGTACAGTATATACAGCGTTTTGGACGTCCGATGAAACTATTTCTTAGGTTCTGTTAAAACGTGTCAACAGTTCGTGTGCTGTAGTGGTTAAGCGACCATATTGGTTTCCAGAAATGTAGGCAATGGGGAGGTGGGCGGGTGTTATAGCGCCACAGACTAAGGTTATTGATTTGCTATAGTAGGCTATATTTCAAGCTGTATAAAAAGGAAAAGTAAACAATGTGAAGACATACATGTTTATTATTAAAATATACTAATGAAAGTAAACATAATGTAAAAAAAAATGTTATCTTGTTGCAAATGTTACCTGACTTTTATGTAATATTTAATTTATTTTAATTATATTTTGCTCAAAAAAATTAATACATAAGGATTTTGAATCAGCAAAAACAATAAATTACTTTCTGAAGTTTTTGCACACGTTTTATTACTGCTGGAATTTAAATTAAGACACTCTTACCACAGCGACCTGTGTGCTGTGTGACTGCTGTCTCATTGGGCCTGACTCCCGGACTGCAGCCCCCGCATCCCAGCGCACAGCCGCAGACCACCGACTCCTGCAGCTCCACCTGATGCTACAGGCTTTCCTCCTTCAGTTATCACAGTGCTGATGCTGTCCATTCTAAAGGTACAGTACTGTGATAACTGAAAGATGGCGGCCGACTGTACACTGGACAAAGAGGTCACATGGGCTGGAAAAATCAAGTGAAAGAATTTAAGACAGAAGTTACCCATGTATTTAAATATATATTTGTAAATATGAAATGGAAATGTCATGTACCATTTTTGTTTCATTTTATGATTATGATTAAAGGTAATTCTCAATTTAAGTCCATTTTGCATTGATATTACTCAACACATCATTAACATCAATTGTAATTATTATTTTATAATTCTGTGTGACCAAATGAATAAAAACAAGGTGAGTACTCATTTTACAGTAGTAGTTCTAGTACTGTTCATTATAATTTGTGAGCTGTTAATTACTCATTATCACTGACAACTATAACAATAGCATATATTGGTTTTATCTTCACACACTTCTTCATTATTCTACATATAATGACATAATATTTGAATAAACTATATTTGCAAAATATATGAACAATATGTATAAAGTAAGGCATTTAGGTATGGTCGAGTCTAATCGACTGAAAAGCACCAATTTTTCCCACTTAAAAATGTAGATAATTCCTCTTTCAGTTCAGTTCAAGTCATGTTTCTCTTCCACATTTTATATAGGATAATTCTCACTTTAAAACACAGGAAGCTTGTTATCTAGCTGTCAATCTCAATATGGCGTAAAAAAAGAAGTTAGTTTCTTCCTTTCATTGTTCTCTTTAGTCCATGTTGAAGATTTTTTTTGCATCTCATAAACAAACATGACATTAAGTTCTTAAACAGACTAATGATTGTACCCAAGGCAGAAAATGGAACTTCAAATGTATTTTAATTATCCTGTATTGCTACTTAACACATTCACACAAAACATTATTATGATATATGTTATTTTGCCACCACAGTCCTAATGGACAATGGATGTCATTAAGTAAACCATTAAACACAAGATGTAAAATTGTTATTTATAGCACAGAGTAAAATAGCCATTATTTTATTGGTTCTTAGGGATTCAGTTATTATCATTTGAATTATTTTGCAAAAACGAATGGGGACATCTAATCTGCCGTACTCTGCAAATGATATAAAGTTGGTTTTTAGTTTTTTAAATCACTGCTTTTATGTGTGAGGGTACTTTAAATTTAGCTGGTAAAAGAGTTATGGTATTGCGCTTTTCTGTAAAAGAATTTCTTCTCTGGTGCGGAATAATTAACCTTTTGCTTCAATAATGCAGTTTTGCAAAATTGCATGCTATTCATATTACTAATTAGGGCAAAGCATTTTTAAGCCCATGCAACAAATATTAGTTTTTCCTTGATTGAGTTGGCACATTTTTTACATAACTAAACATTTGCAAATCAACAAGTGAAGAATGATCAGACATTGGCAAGGAGAAAGTGGAAAACAACTTTCATTCAGAATTTTGGAGCTCAGGATCATAATGACAATGACATTATTATATCTACGTAGTTTGACTTTCATGGTTAAAACAATGCAGGTTGTACTTGTCATTTTAGTGGCACTGACTAATTCATTGTCCTTTTGTGAAATGAGTTAATTGTTTTGGGTAATTTACAGCCTTATGCAGCAAAACAATAGTGTTGTGCTATATGCATGGACTCCTCTGAGAAATGCTCTTATAGTTGTGAGAATGTTAAGTATGTTTCATGATATGTGCCAAAGCGATCAAGAAAATCTGCAATAGAAACCCTCTGGTAAAATAGTTGAGGGATATGGCTGAGAACGTTGACAACCCAGCTTCTGATGTTGGGTGGGGATCACAACCCATGACATCCCTAGCAGCTCCCTTCTGGTGATAGATATTCGACAGAAAGGTAGGTACCTTCACAGGAAGGTATTTTATATGGGTACAATTCACCTCACATCCAAGTACACATGCATTTTAAGGCACTTATTTTGATCACATTAATGCCTGGAGTGTAGATTTCTTTGTGAATTATTTGTTGTTGTAGGCTGTATAATGAAATTAGAGTTTATACACTTTGAAGTAGAATATCTAACTTCATTGGCTGTGCAGTGTTTCATATTTCTGTATTAAAAACAAATAATATCTTAACTAGGTACCAGTGCTTCCGAAGACTTGTGGATGATTGTGTTGATTCAGTTTGTGTTTTCAAAATTAACATACAGTATTATAATTACTGTTCACTCACTTTGGACAAAAAAAATCTGCCAACCAATGAAATTTATGAGAAAGTTTTTGGGTATCCTATCCCAGATGTGGTTACATCATAAAAACATTATAAAGGTATCAGACCCAAACCCTCTCCTTTTTCTGCACCTGCTTGTCCTGTTCAGGGTCAGGGAGGGTCCAAAGCCTATCCTGAAATCTAGGGGCACGAGGCAGGAACAACCCAGGCTGGTGTGCCAACCATTACAGGGCACATTTACTCCCCCATGTCATCCCCAGCAATGCAAACTCCACAGAGCGATGTCAGGGATTCCACTGCTGCTCCAAGAGATGTGAGGCGACAGGGACCCCAGAAGTCAAGGGAAATTCATGACGTGCAGAGACACTTAGGAATTCCTATCATGCACACTTATGCAGATAAACATCTGTTTGTTTCAATCATATAGCACCATTCATGGAATTTTCATTTACTGTTCTGATGAATAAAAATGTGTTGTGAACATTTTACTGGTGTCTGATTATTACATTGCTCAACCGATGGTAGTACTGTGCATTTTTGGTTTAGTTTAAGAACGATTTCCCCCTAATGCGCTGATAGCTGTCGGGCACATTTTTTATAATGCCTACAGTACTCATTTGACTGGTATTTGTTTTCGCACACCAGTGTCATCGTTGCTGTTGATTCCGGAAAAGCGGAAGAGTAGGAACAACTCCACTCATCCGATCACCATTTGGAACTGCGCGTTAAAGTAGTCTTCTGTTGTTCTAAGAGCTTGGCAAAGCAAAGCAAATATGTGTTTGCCAATGTAGGATAAGATCGTTGTTTAGGAATGCATAGGAACTGGCTGCCTATTAATCTTAACATTTAAAGTAACACGAAAGGTTTTTGAATCTGCTTCTTCTCCGCAGATTTGTCTCCCGATCTCATACTTGATATTATATTTTTCTTCTTATTATTGTTTATTTGAAAAATCGTCTGGAGAATGAAAGTTAAGAAGATGACGTGTTTTAAAAGTGTACTGTTAGTATTACTGTTCTTGGCAGTCTACTGGACAATGTTTCAGTTGGCTAGATATTTTGAGTGCAGATTCAAAAGCATTATTTCACTGACACTGTGTTTGGTCTTACTTTGGATTACAGCAAAAGTTCTGCTTATTTTTGTGTGATGCTGATTGTTACAGAATTCATAGTAGCCTATATTAATGTTATGCCAATCGGTCCCATAATGTGTGTCAACCAACCCCGTGTTGGGGCTGGTTGGTACAAGTGCACAACATGTTTATAACTGAATAAACTATTTACAGTAACCGTTTTCTGTAATGTAATGAGTCTGATTTTTAGCTGAGATCTTAAGCATTAATATGCATGTAGCTTGGTTATTATAATGTAATATATGTCTGAGATAAATAGTACTTAATGGAAATTGTGCCAACCAGCTTGGTCTCCCCTACACCTGGACACTGCCAATCGTCGACCGTATTTAGGACCATTTGGCTCACTTTCCAGTCTAGATAAAATGCCAATTTTAAAACAAAACCATTTATGTTTTGTGTAAATATATTAATGACTATTTTCGTCATCGTATACATACAATTCGTAATAGTGATAGTATGGCATAGGCATTCAAAGGAGAGATCTGTCAGAGATTACATTTAGGTGGTGGATGTAACAGGCGGTATTTCTCCCTGTGAGTTACGAGCCAGCGCTGCCACACGCGGGGAAACGCCGCCGCTCTGGGCGGGCAGCACTTTGTGCATAACGCTAGATTTAGCTTTTTACGGATGTCGTATTCGGCCATAATGGATTGTGAAAACAGCACTGCATTACACTGCCGGGATCCATTAATCAAAACCTCTTTCTGATAAGACAACACTTACGAACATTAACAGAACCGAACACGTCACACAAGATGGAGTCTTGTGTTTTATTACTAAGTTGCATTTGTACATGGTACATGTGGCATTTAATATTTTAATTTAAAAATATTAGAACAACGCGAAAATAAATGAAATACTATACAGTTGTAACTATATAGCCTAAAGGGAAAGAGAAAGTTGGCACAATGGTTGTTAAAAGTAGCTACAGTAAGCAAATGATTACTTGTTTGAATCCCGGGTAGGATTACACATTTGATTATGGCGCATAAAAATAGCTTCATTAACACATTTATCAGCGGCAGCATAAGCAAGTTCTTGTTTTTTTCCGGGCCCGTGGGTCCGGCGCTGTAGCTTTGAAAGGGTTAAAGTGAATGGGCTGAAGCCGCAGCAGAAGAAAGACGAAAAACGCCAATCAGCTTCGCGATGCCCGTCGGCTTATTTGGAAGTGAGCGCATTAGGCGGCGGTTTCAGCAAAACTCCTCGGCCGTCAGCGGAGGCGACCGTCGGAAATATCAGCACTTTATACCAGTTATTCTGAGGTGCCTATTCTGATACAGGGTATCGACGTTTAAAGCGACGCGGAAATGGCGCTTACTCAGTATGCGAGGTAAGCTGTTTTAGGGAGATGATCGTTATTTTGTAAAAAGTAAAAAAAAAACAAAAACATATCATCACTGTCCTCGTAGCGGAGTTTTGTGCAGCGCGAATTCAGCGCGTTTAACAGGATAACGAAAGTAGGCTACAGGGCAGCATGTCGGGGCTGAAGGCGAACATGTTTCACTTATAAATGAGGTGATATCAAAATAAACACCTGCATTTACGCGCACGGACGAATTCCTTTTATACAACATGATCTCAATTTCATGTAATTGTTGCTGTAAAATCCCCAATTACATTTTGAATAAAGTTAGCGTATTCATCCGGCGGTAAACGCGTAAGAAGGGACCCGGTGTGAGCTGTGAGTTTTCTTTCTGCTCTCACAGCCTTTACTCTTGTATAAGTGTCCCGGGAGCGATCGGTCCCGGTGGGGGCAGAGGCGCTGGGCTGTCACTGCGCTTCGGGCTGTCACTGCGCTTCGGGCCGTCACTGTAATGGCGATTAATCGCTCTGCTAAGGTTTGGCGGCGCGCTCGAAGTCCACCCTGTCTCTCCAAACGCTTATGAAATCAGCTTGATAGAGTTTGGTGATTCGACTGCTCTACCGGCTGAATCTGTCATAAATGAGCAGAGAAATCGGTGGAATATAAACTTTCGCCTCGTTCTGGTTGATGAGACGTGCAGTCGTGTTGTATAACTGATAATTAGCTTAAATTACTGAAAGATGTGTGCCGTGCTTTTTAAGACAGTTCACCACTGCGGCTATACAACGGAGGTCTGCTAAATGAACTTTATAACCATGAAAAGTTTATTTAAATAAAACCTCTCGCAAACAAAACTTCAGGGTTACGTAATATATTGCAGCGCAGTGAGTTGGGTCGCTGTAGCCTGATTTCAGACTCGACTCATGCGTGCGATTTGAAAGAAAAACAAGGGGAATCACCGATCTTTGGGGGATTTGATTTTTTTTAATTGCTCCTTTAAATGCATTGCCTCCATTTTCATACAAATGGTTTACAGTATTATAACGTACATAATTATATCAGGATGCTTCTTTAAGTTGTCAGCCTGGTATTTTGTGCTCCTTTTCCAACCATCGGACGTACCTGTTGACTTGCACGGCTGCAGCAGACGGAGGTGAAACAGGCGGTATAACTGACTTGTTCTTTCTCCCCCGAATAGCAATGCGTATATTTCAGTCACCGTATCTAGTTGAGGTAGATCTGTGCTATTTTTCAGCGTTTCTTGCGAAGGGCCCGACTCTCTTAGCAGTTGGAGTGAGAAGGCAGTCTATTTAGTATATTTAAGTTAAATGGAGAATCGACTACAGTAAATATCTTAAATATAGAGAGCAGGTTATGGTCTGAAAAAAAAAACTGCTATTACAGAATTACTCTGCAACTAAGAATGCAAAATAAACAATAAAGCTTTAAGAAGAAATGGTGAGACAAAATCAACATGGAGCTGGTAGGCGTCTCATGTGTTTTATTGAGGCTCGGTGAATTCCCTTAAGTTTCCCCGCCAGTATAATTCTGGTTTATTAATTCAAAACAATTTTACACTTTAAGGCAAATCTACCTTGTCTGAAAATCGATCACAATGAAACACTAAAAATTCTGATTTTCGAAAATATCCGTTTTAAATGTAAATATTTTAAATAACTAAATACCCACATTTCGGTTATTCCACATTCAGAGTGCAACTTTAGGTACCTGCCTGTTTGATTGATTTATACATTGTCAAGTAATATTAACTATTTAATACATTTGACAGATGTCGGATATTGTATAGCCTAATTCATACATAATTTATGAATGTTGTTTAGGTAGCCTGCTTTAAAAATAAATTGTAGTGGTTACACACTTAAACTTGTGACTACAGTGACCGTAACGTGAAAAGTATTTGCAGTCTTTATGTAACATATTTGGAATTTGTATATGTGAAACAAATGGTTTAATAAATTGAAATCATACCTGCATGAAACATACTATTTTATTTGGATACGCTGTACCAAAAGTTATTGTTTTCAAGTACAAGAAATGTGGCTTTTGTTGTACCGCCTGATGACATTGCGCGCTCTGCATCGCGTTAGGTAGCTTGATCAGGAGCGCATTGGAATTGATAAGTAATAAGTAAAGAGGTTGAAAGGAGTGTTAACATCCTCTGAAGAAGTATTTTGAGAAATGGACGCAAGCTTCAGAGAGCATTTACAAAAATCTCAGTTTGGGGGGGGGGGGGGGGGGGGTTGAAAATGCAGAGTAGTGAGGGATAAAGGCGAAAACACAGACTTATCTCAGTTATTACAGAAAAAGGAAGCAGTGTGAACGTAGTTCAGACCTTTTGTCCTGTTATTTATGGTTTTCACATAAGAACCACAGAGACACGCTGTACCTTGTTCCGTTGTTTTTCACGCATGTGCTATGGTTTGTGTTTCTCGGGGAAAGCCCATCTATAAAGGTTAGCTTCAGTTAATATATCAGCTAAGCTATACATCAGCAATTATCATGCAACCAATTTATTTCATAAAAAGCAATCTGTTCCCCTTTAACACATAAAATCAAGAACTAGTGGACCATGTTTGATTGAGAGTACAAAGCTGGTGTTTGTTGTCCCAAAGACTGGTTATATTTAATTTTTTTTTATTCTCTTGGGGAAATTTTGAGTGATCAGTCACTTCTTCCTGGATCATTGTTTTTGACCTTTTCCTTCTTTGTGTAAATACACAGTGGAAAGTCATGCTGCATTTTACTTATTTGAGTTATATATTTGAGTTATATATTTGACCCAGGTCAATAAAAAAATAATCATATATATGTGTATGTATGTATGTGTGTGTGTGTGTGTGTGTGTGTATGTGTATATCTCAATAAATGCTCTATTGTGTGATTATTCAGTTGTAACCTAGAGCCCCCTGGTGACAAAATAATGAATAATGGGCAGGAAAATGGGAACTAATGGGCTGAGGTCTCCCAGCCAGCTACTGCTAAGTCATGTTTCTGGGACACCAGGGCACTTCTGTTCTGCTCATTTGAATCATGCTCACTGCTCCTCAACAGAGGAGAGCAACCAACACCAACGCACTGGGTTTGTATGTCCCAGTTTCACCTACAGCTGAATCCCTACAGAATGATGTCAGGGGGTCATTCTGGAGCATGATTCAGAGAAGCCCTTGGTGCTCGCTTCTTGGCAGGAGGTGGTCAGCTCGAGGGGAAGGAAGACCGTAACGATAACAGAGCAAACTTACGATCAACCATTGAGATATGATTGATGTGATTGTTACTTGCTGCCCTTGAATGGTTTAACTTCAGATTACATGCTTCAAATGGAAAATCCAGCAGTCGTTTGCATTGTACAGAGAAGCATAAAAACAAAATATAACTGTTTTAATATGACCTTTCTGTTATGTGTTTATGCACATCAGTGAATGAATTTAAAGCTCTGCTTAACCCAGTCCTGCCCTGCAGCAGAACGTGAGAAAATGTGCGTTGATGCAGATGTTTTGTATGCTTACACCAGTTGACCACGTGGATCTAATTTTTTCAAATATATAATTGAAATGATTAGGTATTTAATACTAAATTGATTTTTAGTAACTGATTTGGCACATTTTATCTAATGAGAGTTGGCATGTACACAGTATCGACAAAATTATTGGGACACCTGGCCATTACACCTACAATGGAATGTGTCTGGGAATTTTTGCCCATTCATTCTAAAGAGCTTTTGTGAGGTCATGCCCTGCTGTTCGATGTGAAGGCCTGGCTCGCAGTCTACGATTTAGTTTATCACAGGGTGTTCAATGGGATTGAAATCAGGGCTCTGTGCAGGTCAGAGAAGTTCTTCCACAACAAACTCACTCAACCATATCTTTATGGACCTTGCTTTGTGCACTGGGGTACGGTCATGCAGGAACAGACAAGGACCTTCCCCAGACTGTTCCCACAAAGCTGAAAGCATAGAATTGTCCAAAATGTCTTGGTATGCTGAAGTGATCTAAGGCCCCCCCCCCCAGCCCCTGAAAAGCAACCCCATACCATCATCCCTCCTCCAGCCAACTTTACAGTTGGCACAATGCAGTCAGACAGGTAATTTTCTCCAGGCAACCGGCAAACCCAGACTCATCCATCAAACTGCCAGAGAAGCGTGATTCATCACTCCACAGAATTTTTCCCACTGCTCCAGAATCCAATGGTAGCGTGTTTTACACCACTCCATCCGATCCTTAGCATTGCACTTGGTGATGGGAGGCTTGCATGCAGCTGCTCGGCCATGGAAGCCCATTCAATGAAATTTGTGGTGCATAGTATTTGCGGTGGGGTTAATGCCAGAGTAACTCTGCAGGTATTGAGTCAACAGACTATTGGCAACTTTTACGCACTATATGCCTCAGCACCCAGAGATCCCACTCTGTTACATTACATGGTCTGCCACTTCATGGCTGAGTTTCTGTTGCTCCTAAACTCTTCCACTTTGCAATAATACTACTTACAGTTGACCGTGGAATATCTAGCAGGGAAGAAATTTTACAAACTGACTTACTGCAAAGGTGGCATCCTATGACAGCACTGCACTTGAATTCACTGAGCTCTTCAGAAGGACCCATTCTTTCAGAAATGTTTGTAAACCTGACTGCATGGCTGAGTGCTTGATTTTATACACCTGTGGCAATGAGTCTGAATGAAACACCTAAATTCAATGATGAGAGGTGTGCCCCAATACTGTCGTCCATATAGTGTATTTTGGCGGAATGTTATATGTAATATTCACTGTGCTTATCTGTTTCATTTGGATCCTTAGGCATTTGGGGGTTTAGCAAAGTTTATAAGAATGTACCATCAGGTGGATATAAAAACCTAATAAAGGGTGTAACAATTAATCAATTCTAAAAGATACATTGATTTCTTAAGGCCACAATATGATTTAATTGACAAATATCAATTCATATCATTAAACCAAAACAGAAAACAAATCAGTGAAAACAAAAAATCTTTCACAAAGTAATCTAGAGGCTCACCTTAGCAGAGAGTAGAGACCAGTACATTACAGTACAATGTGTATAGTTTAGTACATCTATGTTCCTTCTTATCTAGAGAGTAAGCTATACATATCCAGAAACAGTCTTTTGTTGTTAAAGTACAAATACAAGACAGAATGTTTCTTGTGCAGACTTTTTTTGTGTTTTTGGATCATGTATAGTTTTTCAACATATTCTGTTGTCAAAATGAAAAATTAAACATAAATCTTCTTGAATTCAAATTAATTCCACTAAAAAGCTTATATTTCACTGTATTGAAAATATTGATCATGCATTACTGAATAGAATTGTATTGTATTGTGGTAACATTTAAAATATTGCCAGATATCGAATTGCTGCCTTGCAGAATTGAAATTGAATTGTATCATGGCAAATCATACGATTTACACTCTTAATATAATGAGCTTGATAAACAGCATTTTGTATTGATGTTGGAAGCCTTGGGTAGATGTTTTGGGATTTGAAAAAGCTTGCAGTACAATCGATATAAAGAGAGCAGATTTGTAAGCACTTGACGCCTTTTTAAGTGATTATAATAACAGTTTTGGCCACGAACATTTGCATTGTTCCTGCATTTTCCTTGTATTGGTTGGCTGTAGGTTTGCAGATCAAGTTGCTTCACTTTAATTTTATATTTAGGCCTACATGCTAAGTTCCACTGAGCATCACTGGAAAACCACTGCCTGTGAATGAGTTTGCCAGCAGGAAGACGCAGCTATGAGACTGGCGATCTAGGAAATCACAGTAACGTGCTTAGTCACAGGGCGTTTCATCTCATTAGCGCATTTTAATTTGCTGTTGGGTTACGCTGGAGCTCTCATCTGGGAAAAGTAGCTGAGCAGCAAAGCCCCCCTTTTGACCCAAGTGAGGATGACGCACCGCTCTCTTTCTTATTGGCCAGGGTCTGAACATCACGGCTAGTTGCGATGGAACTGGGCCAGCAACTCTGCAGAAAGATGAGGACCCGGAGGAGCGACATCAATGGGCCGACGACTTCAAGAGGCCTGGAAATACATTTCTACTTACTAGACAAACTTCCCCTGGAATACTCCAAGGTCTGTTATTCCGCTGAAGACCTGTGTGTTGAGGCGGCTAAGAAATGTGGTAAGTCACTTTCTCGTGGTCTACAGCTTTTCGAAACAAAACACACACAAAATGTTTATTTGAGAACTTTTATTTGAGAACATGGGCAGTTTGGCATCAAATCAAACTGGGAAATCTCGGAATTGCATAAATTGATACTGTTAGACTTGTGGCACAGGTGTGTAAAACTTATGCTGAAGAATTGGTGCTGAGATGAGTGAGTGTGGCTGGAGGTGGAGACAACATGACTGTTGACATGAGACAGATTTCCTTCTGTCTCGTGGCTGGAGAGCGGCTAGGAATGAAGGCGAGCCACTTCTGAGTTATTCGAGCAAAATCTCCATATCAAAGAGTAAGCCAGAGGTAGAAGATTTTCAACCATCTATGAGATTCAGAGATGCTTTGGATAGTGTGAGCCTGTCATATGATAAATCTCTTCAGATTGTTTTTTTTCCACAAAAAGGAGAAGTGAAATTTGCGTTGCCAGGCTGTCAGTCGACGTTAAATTTGCCAGCGACTTTATTGTAGTGGGGGGTGTGGTGTTCACTTCCACAGACTGGCAGCTGCCTAGAAACTGATGTGCCATACAGATATAAATACTCTACTGTCTGGTGGACCCCCCCTGCCCCCCCCCCCCCCCCCCCACCTGTCCAGGTATTTCTCCTTTGTGTCACAACCTATTTGCCCTGTATGATGAGATCAGAAACGTGTGGCACCCTCCCAATCATGAGTTTGAAGTCGACGAGGGAACCTCACTGAAGCTGCACTACCGTATGAGGTAAGCTGGGGGGGGGGGGGCTGGGGGGGGGGGGCAAAACATCAAACTCCCTCATTGGGTGATAAACACGTCAAACATGAAATATGTGAAAATTATGACTGTGGTCTCATTGTGACAGTACACGGAAAAGGCAACCACAGTAAAATAAGATGTAAATGTGACTATTATTGAGAGTATATCGAACATCAGGTGTTACATGATGAGGTTGACATTGTGGTCCCACCCTACCCCCCAGCTATAAACTGGCAATGACAATTAAACTGCTGGAGCTTATTCAAAGCGTGTCACCGCTGGTATGTTTCCTCAAGCTTGTGTGCGTGTGTATCGTTGACGTGCCATTGTGAGTCGCGCTGACGAGCTAATCCCCGTCAATGTCATATCACACTGCATATTTTCCCCGAAGGGTGGGTCTGCTGCCCCGCCGGTAGCTCCGCTGCTTATCATGTGACTTTTACTCTGGTCCTGCCCTTGTGTTCGACGGTTTTCTTCAGCAGTTCCAAGGTGTGGTTCGTGCCATTAAACATTTGCATGTGGGTGTGTCTGTCCACCTGACTGCCTCCACCGGTAGGAGACGCCTGTACTGAAAACAGATGCCTTTTCTCCCCTGAACCATAAAGCAAAATTCTGACATGTGGCACAGTCCTTTGTGGATTTCCACTGATCGTTTAAAAACACACCTGTGTCACTCATTGACCGGATGTACGTGTATCACAGCCACAACAAAACCTGAGTGCGTTGCAGCACTCTGTTATCATCTCTAAAGGCTTTGCAGCATCAAAGCACCGACTTCCAGATTCAAGAGTGACTTCTTACCCCAAACTGCAGGCATCACTTCAATATTACTAAACTCTGCACCTGAGGTGAATAGTGTCTAAGTGTCACTCGTCTTGCAGATCTAACCATCTAGTGTGTTTGCATGTTTTTATTATTGCACATTGTTCTTCCTTGTACTGGGTGTGGCTGAACGAGTGAGCATTCCAGTGCACTTGTTGCACTTGGCCAGTAAAACAATGTGAATTTAGGGCAGAGGATAAATGCAAGGCTTAAATGTGAGCCTGTTAATTGATTTGTAATCAAGTTCAAGAAATGCTGTGCTGGATGCTGGCGTCGCCTTCTGCAAGGAGCTCGTCATGTTTACCCTCTTCCAAAAGAGGTCTGAGGACACTCTTATACCACAGTTGCATGGTAGGGGACAGGTGCATGAGAGGACAGGGTGGACAGCAGTGCAATACAGGGCAAGATGGCGCAGGACAGCAGTGCAGTGCAGGACAGACAGCAGTGCAATGCAGGACAAGATGGTGAAGGACAGCAGTGCAGTGCAGGACATGACAGTGGAGGACAGACAGCAGTGCAATACAGGACAAGATGGTGCAGGACAGCAGTGCAGTGGAAGACAGACAGCAGTGCAATACAGGACAAGATGGTGCAGGACAGCAGTGCAGTGCAGGACAGACAGCAGTGCAATGCAGGACAAGATGGTGAAGGACAGCAGTGCAGTGCAGGGCATGACAATGCAGGACAAGATGGTGCAGGACAGACAGCAGTGCAGTGCAGGACATGACAGTACAGGACAGAAAGCAGTGCAGTGCAGGACATGACAGTGGAGGACAGACAGCAGTGCAATGCAGGACATTTTGGTGCAGGACAGCAGTGCAGTGCAGGACAGACAGCAGTGCAGTGCAGGACAAGACGGTGTCATAAGAATAAGTAAACTAAATAATTTGCCCCATGGATCAAAGACTCGTCAGGGTAGATGATCATCCTCTTCGATGGGTTTAGATAGAGCTTATTGGAGATTGTGAATGAATCCAACTTACAGCAGGAGTGGTCTCCTCTTGTCTTTATGGAACTGCTGGAATGAGGTGCAGGTCACTTCTCTGTTCATGGAGAAACGTGGTAAGGGACAGGAAATCTTTGTGAGGCCTGTGATGTCCTGTGTGTTTCAGCTCTAAGAGGAGGGTCACAGAGGATACAGATGAACTTCTGGCCACTGATAGCTGGGGTCCTTAACTCCTCTTGGGCCAGTCTGCCTGCACTGTTTCGATCCAGTACGGTATCGTTGGGGGTTTTGGGACTCGGCCCCAATGACAATTGGATTGTTGGGATTTGCACAGCTAAACACGCATGTTAATTTTTATCCAAACGTGTACAAGGATGAACAAGTTCATCTCTATAAGTATGTGGGAGGCATTGAGTTGTAAGCTTCAGAAGGAACGCATTGATCCCCCGCAGGCCCTGCTCTGTCATCAGTGTAGGGTCGGTCGCACGTCTGAGGGTCGGTCTGATCTGGCGTGCATTTTCTTTTTTATGATTTTATGATGCTGAACTTCCTGTTTATGGTGTCTGTAGCACACAGTGGAACTAAAAACGACGTTTGGCTCCGCGTGTACAAAGTCACAGCTATGCAGACAAGTCAAGTTATGCGCTTTCATGTCCCGGGGATCCACATCTTGCATGCCTCTCACCTGAAAAGCCGTGCTGTGCTGTTGTACAAGCGAGATGTAGCCCCTGCTTGACCCCGACGAGCAACGGCCTCATTCTGGTCGCTCTCGTCTATTTTCCAGGTTCTACTTTTGCAACTGGCACGGCACAAACGACAGCGAGACCCTGGTGTGGAGGCACTCTCTCAGCAAGCAGAGGAGCCCCGGAGGAACGCCGCTGCTCGATGCTGCTTCGCTGGAGTACCTGTTTGCACAGGTGAATGCAGGAGACGGGAAGGCAGTTTGAAGCACCGTGCTGAAACACGCTGTGGCCCATAATCACAGGGATTTTGTACCGATATGCCTTTTCTAGGGCCAGTATGACTTCCTGAAAGGCCTGGTGCCGGTGCGGAGCCCCAGTAGCGACGCAGATGCTCACGACATCGAGAACGAGTGCCTTGGCATGGCGGTGCTGGCGATCTCGCACCGCGCCCTCAGTCAGGACCTGCCGCAGTCGGGGAAGGTGGGAGACGCCAGGTGGGTGGCTATTCCGTTGCTGGGCAACATGCATTTTCCATTTGTCAAAAATTGTATTGGAATAATTACAATGATTCTTAATGTACAAGTGCCATCTATCCTCAGCTATAAGAAGCACATCCCAGAGAGCCTCAACAAGTCCATCAAGCAGCGCAATATCCTCACCCGCGTCCGCATCAATGACGTATTCAAGAACTTCCTCAATGAGTTCAACACCAAGACCATCCTGGACAGCAGTGTGACCGCGCACGACCTGAAGATCAAGTACCTGGCCACGCTGGAGACGCTGACCGTCGGCTTTGGCTGTGAGGTTTACGAGACCCACGGGCTGCACATCTCTGCCGAGAGCGAGAAGTGTCTCCAGGACGGAGTGCCTCTGGGGTACGAGGTGAAGGTTTCTGGAAACTTGGGAATCATGTGGCGAAGGAAGCCAACCAAGGTAAGACTCTGTGGATTGAGGTGTGAAGGTATTAGTCTGTTTTCAATAAATTAAACATCTAGCTAAATTTAATTTGCCTACGTTAAATGTTAACACAGGTTAAGACGTTAATTTTTTTTCCCTCCTTAAATACACAGAGCATACAGACAGCCAAAGGAAAAAGGAAATTAAAGAACAAGGGACTGGACAGACAACTGAAAAATGAGGAAAATGACAGTGATGGCTGGATTTTGTTTTCGGACTTCCATGAGATAACGCACATCGTCATCAAGGAGGGGGCCCTCACTGTCTACAAACAGGAAAACAAAAAGATGGTAAATTTTTGGGCAGATCGTTGGCTGTGGATTCCCAGAATCCCCTTCTCCACATGCACTCTGGGTTCCTTCTGGCCCCACTTACTCGGTTGTTGTTGTTATGAATTCTTGATTTTTGGCCTTCATCTGTTTTACGTAACTTTGCAGTTGGAGGCCGCTGCAGTTTAAGATCGCCGTGCTTGGTAGGGCAGCGTGCTTCTCGTGCTGTTTTCAGATGGCTGGGCTCGTAAACAGCGCGGACGAGCACACACATGTCGCATGCTAGATCGTGAGCTGAGATAATGGGAGGTGTGGCTGGCTGCCAGCAGGCGCTTTGCAGTCACGGTGCTGCCCGTCAAAACAGAGCGGTCATTGTGTCCTGACGCTGGCAGTGGTTTTGCAGGCTGTGGCGCAGTGACGACTGCTCCTGTCCAACCCTCTCCCCTCCCCCCAGGAGCTCCAGATGGTCTCTAGGGACGAGGCGCGGGCCCTGGCAGCCCTGGTGGATGGCTATTTCCGTCTGACTGTGGATGCCCATCACTACCTGTGCACGGATGTGGCGCCGTCCTCCGTGGTGAGGAACCTGCAGAATGGCTGCCATGGCCCCATCAGGTAACAGCATGGTGACCACGCTTCTACTGGCCTCTTCTCCATCAAGGGCCACATCAAAGGAGTTTGTAATGATTAGCATGTAGCAATTCTGACCCAGTGCCACCCCGTCCCTCTGTTTTCCATGGCCTTAATCTACCCGCTCCTCCAGCACGGAGTATGCCGTCCACAAGCTGCGGCAGGAAGGCAACCAGGAGGGCATGTATCTCATGCGCTGGAGCTGCACTAGCTACGACCACATCCTCATGACGGTCATCTGCGTCGAGGTAAAGTCTCTGCCTGAGAGGCCTCGTGGCGAAGCTCCGCTCGCCCCATGTGCTCGCCGCTCTATCCAGAGACATGTGCCATACCTCGTTGCAAATTACATGCAAAAAATTGACTGTGAATATACAAATAGGTGGGACTGGGTGCACACAATTTTTCAAGGAGGAAAAAGTCAGGTGGGGCTTTAGTGTTAAATGTTAGATCATTAATGTAGTGGTGTACAGTGGCCCAGGATGATCTTCCACCAGCTCCGTAGTGCAACACAAGTCGGTTATATGTTCTTGGACTCATGCAAATCACAAAAGGTTGTATATGAGACAACTACACGCGAGTAAGTGGAGGTGAATGTGTTGCATGCACAACATTATACATATACACATACATTACATTTAGAAAAGATTTGTGAATATGGTTGTGAATATCGTGAGTCGGGTCAGCCTTGGTCAGTTGCTATCCTTTGCTTTCCCCCTACCCCCCCAGGCTGACCCGGTCATGTCCAGGAATGGACGGCAGTACAAGAACTTTCAGATTGAGGTGGGGAAGCAGGGCTACGGGCTGTGCGGGACTGACGCCATGTGGCCTACCCTCCCGGAGCTCATGGAGCACCTGGCGCTACAGTGCCTACGGACCGACGACATCAGCTTCCAGCTGAAGAGGTGCTCCCCCCCCCAGCCCCGAGGTATGTGCCGGGACTGTACCCCCCAACCCCGAGTGCTGGCAGCTCTGGGAAGGTTCCCAAAACCATACACCGCTCTCAGACCAATTCCCGGCAAGTAGTTCCCAGCAAGTTGTTTCCATCCAGTCAAAAACTACCCAGTGAAATGCACAAAATATCAGTGTGGGAAAGAGAGAAACGCAAACAGATTCAAAGAGGCCATTCGAATGACGACATCCCAGAAGGTTAGAGTGGCGGGTAATGGGCGTTGCTGGGGGAAACCGTTATGCACCACGTTCAGAAGTCCTGCGGTATCTCCCCTTATGGGTCACATTTCAAAGAGAGTACACTCTCCCTGATAAGAGTGACTAATCTGACCTTTCTGTTGTTGCGTTTACAGTGAAAGGCAACAACACAAAACTGCTGTAGTTAGTGCTCTAGTGCAATGCAGTCCAACTGCTGACTGTATTGGTTTTGGGTAGAAGTTGTGCTTGTTTCAATGAATCCTTTCCAGAAAACTCTAGACTATTTTTTATGAGCTGTAGGCCTCGTCGGCGTGACAATTTGCTTTAGTGATCTTGTTCTGTTGCTGCTACCCACTTTGCATCCGCTGTCCTCTGAAAACCCTCACGTTTAGAGGTGGGAGGGGAGCGGGGGTGGGGGGGGTTTGCACGGGGGTGGGGGGGGGGAGCACGGGGGGGGGGGGGAGGGGGCGGTTCCTATTTTCAGTGTTTGTTTACCTTACTCAGCTCCTCATGTTGACCACATGTCACCCGAACGGGCCGCTAAAGGCGACGCGCATATTCTGCATCCTTCCTCTCTGCTCATGGGCACTCTGCACAGGAGTGTGAGGTGTGTGCGGGGGAGTCGGAGCTGCTTCACTAGGGTCCTGCCCCCTGACCTTTATATTGTTTATGTGTGCCGCGTTGCGGGCCAGATATTTTCACACACTGCCGTGTCGCAGGCACTCCGACACCCCCCCCCCCGAGCCCCACTCCTCATACGCCCATCCTGTCAGCACCAGTGCTAGCAGGAAGCATGTGTAGTAAATGCGGTTTCCCTCCAGCTCACAACTCATATCTGTTTGCCTCAGAGACGGGGCTTGTGAAACGATCCCGTACCTGCGATAGAAGCCAGGAAGTTTACGCACTTGTTTGCTTACATTAGCATTCCCCCGTTAAAATGCACCTTTTTCTGCTGTGGTGTCGGGGATCAGCTCCGAAAATACCCCTGATTTTTCATTGTCTGCTGTTGTGCTGACATGTCGCGTTTCAGGGCTTCCGAGTCTTAGTGACTAGGAAGGTTTTTTTTTTTTTTTTTAATCACAGAACAATGTGGCTTTTAAAAAAATCGCTCACTTGTAACCAATGTTTACATGCAATATCAAAACTGAAAACAAATCAGATTTTACATAGTATCACTTCATGCGAATTGTACACATGCTGATTTTGTTGATGCATGTTTGTTGATGGTACTTGATCCTTATATTGTTATAAGTTAAACCTACTATTTATTTTTTTTCCAGAAATCTCCAACCTATTGGTGATGACTAGGAACAGAGTTCATGACTCTCCGCCCCACTTAGAAGTCAGTCAGCTGAGCTTTCACCGGATCCTCAAAGAGGAGATCGTTCAGGTACTATGCTGTGCATGATCTTCTGCTGCGGCCCTTTGCAAGGGTGCGGAAGGCTTAACTCCCCCCCCCCCCCCCCCATCACACCTGCTAGGGAGAGCATCTGGGCCGAGGGACGAGGACAAACATCTACATGGGCCTCCTGAAGAGGAAACTCGATGAAGATGAGATCGATGTCGGCGGCTACTCCTCCCAGGAGGTGAAGGTGGTCCTGAAGGTGCTGGGGTCTGGTCACAGAGACATCTCCCTGGTGAGCTTTCCTCTCCCAGAATCCATCAGTGTACCCCCTCCGCCTCCATGTCCCCTAACGCTAAGCTTCCCTGTCCACAGGCCTTCTTTGAGGCAGCCAGCATGATGCAACAGGTCTCCCACAAACACATCGTCCTGCTGCACGGCATCTGTGTGAGAGACCTGGAGAGTAAGTGAGATCTGAGGGCTTTCTCCATGCCAAACCCCATGATTGGTCTCCTGTTTTATTTTTTGTTATTTTTAACTGTTACAGATCTTTACCATACATACCCTAATATTTCCTCACTCAAGATCTTGGTAGCGCCTGTAGAAATCCAGGCTAGCTCTGTGTGTGCCGAGTTTTTGCGGTGGATGTTCTGGTTCCGCAGCGTTTTCCTTTCAGTTTGTAGGATGGACTTTCCCTATTTTGATGTGTCTGTGCTCTCGCTTCACATGCAGACATCATAGTGGAGGAGTTTGTGCAGCTAGGGCCCCTGGACCTCTTCATGCGGAAGCACCGCAGCCACCTAGCCACGCCGTGGAAGTTCCAGGTGGCCAAGCAGCTGGCCAGCGCGCTCAGCTACCTGGTGAGAGGACTCGATGCACACATGATGGGGTGCTGGGGGGTATTTGCCTCTTGTCATCCCTCCCCAGTTGAAATATTCAACATGGCACAGTTTGAAAACTTTTTGGAAAGAATCAAGTCAGGCTTCTGATTGTTGGATTTGTTCTCCGTGATTCTGGATCTCTCTCCTTCTAGGAGGACAAAAAGCTGGTCCATGGTTATGTCTGCACCAAGAACGTTCTGCTGGCTCGGGATGGCCTGGAAAGCAAGGGTGGACCTTTTGTCAAGCTCAGCGACCCGGGCATCCCTGTCACCGTGCTCACCAGAGAAGGTCTCGTGGACTTTTTCAACATTCCGCGTTCAGGACATTTCAGTACTGTTTCATGCAGGAAGAAGTTGAAGGACATCCCATATCTGAGAACTTGTGTAACTAGAACCACCAATAGAGGTCTCAAGCAAGATTCTGGTCATTGGTAGACTTTAAGAGATCAAGGAGATATGTGGGCAGCATGGTGACCAAGGTCCATGTTGGGTTCTTGCAGAGTGTGTGGACCGAATCCCCTGGATTGCCCCGGAGTGCATGAGGAACCCGACAGACCTGAGTGTGGCAGCAGACAAGTGGGGCTTTGGAACCACCCTGTGGGAGATCTGCTATGACGGCGAGGTGCCACTGAAGGACAAGAAGCTCACCGAGGTTTGAAAGGCCGCATCTCAACGCGTCCTGCTAGGAGACGGGCGCGATGGCCCAAGTTTGTGAGGTTGCATGTTTGTTCAGACTTCAACCGCGCAGGCACAGCTGGTGCCGTTGGCATGGTAACCAGAGCAATAGCATAGCTACTAGCACACTGGTGGTGATCGTGGACGCTTTGCGCTATGGGCTAGACAGTGCATGCGATCATGCAGTGACCTTCAGGGGTGGAAGGTGTCAATCTCTGCTGCATGTTCACCTCAGAAGTTCAGCTCCATTAACATTCAATGTGCTTAGATCTTACAAGCTGGCCAACTGTGGATTAATTATTAAACTAACAGTGAGTCATGGCAAATACTTGGAATGTAAAAGGAATTTTTCCAAGATCTCCTTTCAGGAGGTTTGTGGACCTTCCTGAGTACTGTAAACAATAGCTGTTCCTGTTTATGCCAACATGGAAATCTAAAGAAGGGAGGGGGGAGCGTCCTGTGATGAATTCCCTCATGACTGCCCCCGCCTCCTCTGGCAGAAGGAACGCTTCTACACGGCTGAGTGCTCTCTGGCTACACCCAACTGCAAGGAGCTGGCCGAGCTCATGATACACTGCATGAACTACGACCCCCGCAAGAGGCCCTTCTTCAGAGCCATCGTGAGGGACATCGAGATGCTCGAGGAGCAGAGTGAGGGGAAATTCTCTTTTTCAATGTATCTCCACTATAGAAATGGCAGTATTAGTTTCCCCAAGGCTGGTCTCTGCTACTGAAAGTTACTGTTGTTTCCTACCGTTTCCCCTTGTCACTATTCTCAATACCCCACCTTGTGACTGTCAGGAGTACTGCAGTTATTAAAAATTATATCTACCAAAACAAGCAGAACAGCAACAGCCTAAACCGCTGTGCATGTTTAACTGTTTGTTTTTATATTCCACATTTTATGGAGGAAACTTGTTACTTTAAGTGAAAATGAATAAACACGTTAATGCTAGTTGGATCTTACAGCTGCATGTTCCAGCTCCTTAGCCGCTATGCTAACTGCTAAGTGTTGATCTTCATGCGGACATGCTGTCGTATCATGCAGACCCACTAATCCAGCCAGTACCGACTCTGGAGGTGGACCCCACCGTCTTCGAGAGGAGGTTCCTGAAGAAGATCCGAGATCTGGGCGAGGTAATTTCTATTTTACTTCGTGCCACAGAAAGCGATGAGCGACAAAGCTTAGGTTCGGTCTCTTGAACGGCTGACTGCAGGGCCACTTCGGCAAGGTGGAGCTGTGCATGTACGACCCCCAGAGCGACCGCACCGGCGAGCTGGTGGCTGTCAAGTCCCTGAAGCCAGAGACCACGGAGGAGCAGAGCTGCAATCTGCAGCGCGAGGTTGACATTCTCAAGGAGCTCTACCATGAGAACATCGTCAAGTACAAGGGCATCTGCAGCGAGCAGGGTTGGTAGCTACAGCTACAGCTACAGCTACAGGAGGAAGGCACACACACACCCCCACTCACACGGACTTCCCCGTGTCACTTCCTGTTTAGGAGGGCTGTCCATCAAACTCATCATGGAGTACCTCCCTGCCGGTAGCCTCAAGGAGTACCTGCCTCGGAGGAAGGCGCAGACGGACCTGCAGCAGCTGCTAACGTATGCAGTGCAGATATGCAAGGTATGTGGGCCGTGTTTGTGCTGCCGGGCGTCCCCGGGTGCCACGGGTCACATGAGAACACAGCGCCATGCAAGGAAAGAAGCCAGCAGCCATGCTGTGTGCATTAAAAAAGAATTTAACAAATAATTATTCAGTACAGCTAACTCATTTGCACAGCTGTCACACTAAATTAAGTACCGGTAGTTAAACACCAGAGGGCAGAAGTTCCTTGATCATCGCCCCAACAGAGGGGCGTGAGTGAGCTGCTTTTCCTTTAGGCTTAATGTGGTGTTTCCCACTAGGGAATGGATTATCTGGGATCCCGGAACTACATCCACAGGGACCTGGCCGCCCGGAACGTGCTGGTGGAGAATGAGCACAACGTCAAGATCGGGGACTTCGGCCTGACTAAGACCATCAAGGACGGGGAGGGCTACTACACGGTCAAGGATGACCTGGATAGCCCCGTCTTCTGGTGAGAGTCATCGCTAACGGTACCCAGCCTTAAAATCGTTATGCGAATCTACTGATGGAGGTTCGGCTGAATCGCACTAAGAGCCCTCGTGGATTATGTGCGATCTTTGGCATCCCGTACCTGCAAGGTCTATCTGGGACGCCGATTTTTACCAGCCCCGACAATTTATCCACAAGAGCCTGCAAATCTCACAGCACCCCCTGGTGTTCATGATGGAGCCTCCAGAAATATACCGCCACCAACAAGACCCCCTCAGTGCCCCATGTTGTATCTGTGGCCTCGTGTCCCTGGTGCCAAAATCAAGGCGGCGGCAGCTGCATCACGTTTTGGGCCTGACCCTTCCTCTTCCCGCTCTCCCCAGGTACGCCCCAGAATGTCTGGTCCACTGCAAGTTCTACCGCGCATCGGACGTGTGGTCCTTCGGTGTCACCTTGTATGAGCTGCTCACCTACTGCGAGAACTGCTCCAGCCCCATGGTGGTATGCTGCCCCTGTCGTCCCTGACCCGAACGCAATGGCGGGGGGAGGGAAGGGCTTGCGGTTTCTTTCAACCCATTTTGCGATGATTCTGCTCCAAATGTCAGACTGGTGAGGCACAGGGGGGCGGGTGGGGCTGCTCTGTTCAGGCGGCAGATGGTCCTGGTCACGGCCGAGGGTGACGGGTGACTCAGCCAAAGAGTGTGTCTGGTTGTACTTGTGCCTGACGGAGAGACACGCCCCCTTCCCCAGAGCCACATCTCCCCTTAAAGATAGCTACCACCAGTATGATTCCCAGAACCCCCTCCCCCATTTCTTGGCTGTTCTGATGCTTAGATGCCCTGTCCTCATGGGTTTCAGATGTTCCTGAAGATGATTGGTCCAACCCATGGTCAGATGACCGTCACCAGGCTAGTGAGGGTGTTGGAAGAGGGGAAGAGATTGCCGTGCCCCCCCGGCTGCCCAGAAACGGTACAGCGGGGGAATTCGCCATAGGGGAATTAAAGGAGGAGGTGGGAATGCCATCCCGCACTTGCCTGATCCCTCTCTCTTCTTTGGCCAGGTCTACACCCAGATGAGGAGGTGCTGGGATAATTGCCCGGAGCAGCGGGTCACTTTCAGGGAGCTGATCGAGGTTTTTCAGCCGCTGGCGGACAGGCAATAAAAAGACAGCGGAGCCTCATTAAGCTCTAAAGGGGACTGAACTCTGCACAGCGACAGACTCCTCGCTCCTTTTTAAATAACCACGTCTTCGTAAATAGAGCAGCTTCTACGGGATTTGCTGCCAATGGCATTAAGGCTCGCGACAGTGTGGACGAAGCAGCCCTTCCAGACAGACATGCTATTTGAAACTGCTCACATTGCATTCAGCTGCATATATCGGTGACCACCCATGGACACAAGATGGCAGCAAATCCCACCAATTCACAGAAGGGAAAAACAAACACTCACCTCAAGCCCCCAGACTCGCAAATCCAAATTAAAACTAAAAGGCAGGGCGCAGGTGATTATGGGTCCAAAGTTTGTGCCGGTCTTATCCGGGAGATTGGGAACATTCCGCCGTGTACAGAACGTTGTGAGCGATGAAACTGGGATGATCAGGACTTACCAGGAGCAGCAGCGGGGCGGCGGCGATGGTGCTGATGATGTGAGATGCAGGACGGCGGCCAGCAGAGCTGAGAAGCTGAGGAGGGACTACAGGCTGCATTAAAGGGCACCACGAGTGGGAGAGCCGAGGGAGACGCACGCCGGGGAGAGCCGAGGGAGACGCACGCCGGCGAGAAAAGCACGACACCAGGAAACGTGACTGCGACTCCATTTCCGCCATTTTTATTCCAGAACGTAAAAGAAAAATGCCTCTCCGTTTGAGAGAGGAAAATAAATTTCGACAAGGAAGATGGTGATCAGCTGGGCAAAAAATAAAATAAAATGTACATAAATACACATTTAATCCAATTAAATAAAAGTAATCAAAATGAAAAGCACTATTAAACATTGATTTGTGAATATGCATGCTAAAATTACAATTTGCCTAAAAATAGCTTATTCACAGTAAAGCAATATCAACCTATTCTGGATATAAAATATTGCAAAATCTAAATGGTCAGAAAACCTAGATAAACTTCAAACGAATGGCTTGCGAAATCTGTGATTTCATTTTCATGTACAAAGTCACAGAGCTGTGCTCTTCCCTACACTAAAGGCATCAAGACATTCCTCATCTCCGAAAGTTTCAATATTGCAAAGCTTCAGTAGGGAAAACAGAAAAACTAATGTAGTGATTGAAGGCTTAGACTCCATATTTACAAGCTATATTGATCCTGTGAGGAACCAAAACACCTTTCATTTCTTAACAAGGGCTGCCCCCCCCACTCTTCCACCACCACCATAACCTGTAAGGGTTCAGGGAGGAGAGCTTGTTTACAATCAATACGAGTTATACACCTGATTGGCAACATGCAAGAGAGGCACCACAATGACAGCAGGGGGCGCCCTTCTGCCACAACACTGGGTTTTAAAGAGGGTCCGAGGGCTTTTCGAAATGGTTTGTCGGCCAGCGAACAACGGCAGGGCCGCCCCTTAGGACCCGGGGGGCAGAGAATTACCCTGATACCCCACTGAGTGGGCTCTGGACTGAACAATGCTAAATTTGACAGGAGGTAAAATATTCTTAGTAAAATGCCTGTGGGATGATGTCACTGTGACAGTGGGGTAAACCCCTTGACAGCAAGCAGAATGCCACGAAGGGAAGCGGGCCTGCCCCCACTGATCCAGGATCAGCACCACGGCCGGCACTGTTTATCTTACTGTCTCAGAATGAAAACAAACCAGGGAGGAGGCCCCAGTCTGGTCCTGGAAGGGGGTTGGGGGTGTCGAGGCCGCTGTGGGTAACAGCTGTCATGGGGAGACTGGATTTAAAACACAGATCACCTGAACGGCAGAAATACCGGCCTCCTAAAAAGTCCTGAAGAACCAGCAGACGGCAGTTTGCACGTCAGCCAGGGAAACAAATAGCTTTATTCCATCGTTATATTATAAAGGTTATTAGAAAGAGAGCTGCAGGTTCAGAGCTGCCTTTGTGAAGGCAAATGAGCAGCTGGGTGCTTGAAACCCAACTGAACGCAACACACTGAACACGGTTGGGGGGGGGGGGGCGCTGACAAATCGCTTTCCGACGGTAACCGCATGCCAGCACTGCTTGGTAATGACATCACCGCTCCCGCATCCAGCAGATAGGCTGTTTCCCCATAGGCCAGTCCCCAAGGTTAGGGGTGTGGCCTTACTGCCAGCTGCAGAAGGGGCGGGGCTAGAGGTCACACCTCAGCTAGGCCTGGAACAACACGGCCTGAGCGTAGTAGCCGGCAAGGGCTTCCTGCGTGGAAGACGCCAGACCTAGGCCACGTCAGATTCCAAGAGACATTCAGGGGCTTAGAAAAATTCAAAATCATGTAACATCCCCATAATGAGGGATAAACAGCACCTATCTCAGACCTCCAGTATTGAATCCCTGTAATTCTAAACTGAAAATGCACTCCACGGAGGCAGGAGGGGAGAAAAGTAATTAATTCACGAAGCTTAAGACTCCAGAGCGACAGGCGGGTTAATACAGAACGACGTCACGCGGCAGCGAACATTATTGCGTTTAAGACATGGCCGTCGGATTGCTAGGAAGCTTCTGCCCTTAAGGATTACGAGCCGGGGGCCCCTGTGCTTTCGGTGGCAGACAGAAGCAGTCCTACAAATGGCTATAGTCACTCCTACGGTTAAAGGTAGTGGCAAGAAGATAACGTAAGCGAACGCGGAGTGCGTCGAGAGGCCGTGATGGTGCGTAATGGCATGAGTCAGTTAGAAAAACGACAAAGGGGTGGGGGATGTGGGGGGGGGGGGTGGTTAAAACTACATCACCTTTTCAAAGATTATGGATAAAAAGGGCTTTTTTCTCACACTGAGAAAAGACGGATTTATACAGATATAAGTTACAACACACAAGCCCACAGAGAGGTCTTGGAATATGCAAATACAAAAAGAGTCTCATACATTACAAAGATGTACGTCCCTCCCCCGTGTAAACGAGAACCATTTAAACATCGAGCGATAAGCGAGAGGGGCTGGAAGTTAAGGCATGGACGGGACGCGGGGGCTGCGCGGGGGGGGGGGGGGGCATACCGAGAGCACGGAGGACGAGAGCACGGGTGTCGGGGTAGGGGGCTTAAATCCTCTTCTTCTTGAAGTATTCTGTGTACTGGCTCTGGGTGTGCTGGCCTGCGTACGCCCCCTCCCCTGCCACGTCCTGGGGGGCCGGCAGGGGGTACTCTCGCTTCTGCCCTCGCGCAGGATTCTGGAGTGGGCACAGAAAAGGGGGCAGATGGGTAAACACGTGTCCGCAGAGTAACTGGCACATTCCTTATAAGGAACGATGATATACAAATGGTAAATATTAAAAATAGAGATGACAAGATATAATTTTTTCTGGTCTGATCCCAATAGTAAAATTCTGAGTATGTCGATACAATACCAATGTGATATTTTTTCCCCTTTAGCAACTACTAATCATTAAATTAGATATTTGTATCAATATATTTCAATGAGCACGGTAAACATTCTGCATGCACTGTTGCAGTGGCTTTGTTTGAGTTTGCTTAGAATATGAAAATATGTTGGTCATGTTGCTCCAAAGCTGCGCCGCTGTGCTACAGGAAGAAATCCACAGGCAGCAGGATTTACACAAGTCTGCTTCTTTGTTTTATTCATAGCAACTTTCACAAAAATGAACAGAAACATTTTCTGAAAATGCAAATTGTGCAATCGGCTCCCTAATTAAATATAATAAAGGAATCATAAAAATATCACTGTATACCCAAACTAACCATTTCTGCCAAAACGTACATAGGTCTCCAGTACAAAATATATAGCAGAGTACAAATAAAACTTTTAAATAGTAATTAACAAAACTTTAGAAAGAGTACAAGTCAAAAGACATCTAGTTTGTTTAAATTTTACTGTGTTCAGACCTAAGAAAAATCAGCACTAGCCTTTACTGAACTCTGCAGTTTCACTTTTTCCCCTCCACATTCACGCATTTGACAGTTGACAGTTTCGGTTATTTCCGAATTGGCCGTGAAGGGGTCACTGCATTTTCACACCAGAGACATGACAGCTCCCATGCACACGTGTCACTGAACACTTCTGATCACGGTGTGTCCCACTAAGGCTACAAGCATTTTCGCAGGTTTTTCAGGGTAGACCTAGACCTAATTTTGATGGAAACTCCGATCGGTTTCTTGCTCCCCCGCCCCCCTGCTATCCAGTCCACATTTCCCTCCAGTGTCAGTTTGATAATGATGAATATCGGATAAGTGGCGTCTCTAACAAAAAACAAAGACCAGCCCCCGATCTGAGGGCACTCACGTAGTAGTACTGGCTCCAGTCAGTGGTCGTGGTAGGGGCCTGGCCACCAGTGGGCGCTGCAGGAGTGGCAGGAACGTGCTGAGGCCCGATGTACCCTGGTACCAGGGGCACAGAGCTGTAGGCAGTGACCACGGACGCGGGGGGGGCACTCTGGGTGCTGCCATTGCTGGCCGCATGAAGAGCTCCACCCAAGGTTGCCTTGTTGGCGTCGGCATCCTGCGGGAAGCACACAGGACCTGACACACCCCCTACTGGTAGGCATGCAGAACTGACAGGGCAGGGTGACTCCCACAGCCACGCCCCCATAGTCCTGCCCCCAAAGTCCAGTCTCACTGATCTATCGCTGGAGGCCCACTGTAGACATAAGCATATGACTGAAGCACAAGTTATGGCTAAAATGAGGAAATTGCTAACAAGTTAAAAACTATTTTAATATCCATCCATGGTGCTGAGGGTGACAGAACATGGCCTCCCAAAAACCAGGAACGTTTATCCAAAGCAACATCTGTTATTTGAGAAAGGGCCAGACAGCCTGAGCGACTGGGGCTTGAAGGCCTTGCTCAAGGGTCCAACAGAGAATTCACTCTGGGATGTGAACCGGTGACCTTCTGCTCGCAGGCACAGCATCCTAGCCTGCTGAGCCACACGCAAGGTAAGCAAAACAGACCAACAGAAGCCTCTCAGATCTCAGCATGTACAAATTAACAGGAAGTGAGAGAAACACGAGGACTGAACACGTACTGATGGAGGACCGAGCACTGAGCAGAACTGCACTGCAGGGGGCAGAGATGTGTAAGAAAACAGTGCTGGAGCGGCGGGGGGGTACCTTGTTGACGTCCCTTTGCTGGTACGACTGTATTGCTGTCTGGGACATCTGCGTCTGAGAGTAATACTGACTGACAGCCTGCATGTAGGAGCTGTAATCACCATAAGAGGTCGTACTTCCCTGAAAACAGAGCTTGCAGTTACGCCGAGGCGTGGCCACAACCAGGGTCATGACCAACAACAACAGGGGGCGTGGCCACAACCAGGGTCATGACCAACAACAACAGGGGGCGTGGCCAAAAGCAACAGGGGGTGTGGCCATCCTTGGGACTGACATGTGAGACAGATGGGCTTGTACTGGGACCACAGCTACTCGTCACCACTCCAACGGCTTTCCAGAACATACAGGCCATTTGTGTGAGTAAGGTAGCATGTACAGGATGCCTTAAATACCTCCAGGACAACTACTGGCTGTGGCTGCGGGCTCGGGTCGCTCACCTGGTGGTAGTAAGTCTCTGAGTTGCTGGAGGTGGGTTGTGTGTAGGCAGTAACCTTCAGAGGAGCAGAGGCTTAGGGTCAGTGGCCGCCCCCAGCAGGAGCATCTCGGGAGGGGGGGCTCATGTGCTCACCTGGGCTTGCTCCTTGGTGTAGTCGCTGGGGGCCGGCTCCTGGGTGGGACCGCTGTAGCCTTGGGCCTGGTAGTGCTGATACCACTGCTGTATGGCCTCCTGCCAGGCGGCAACATGACTGGTGGGGTCAGAGGTCAGAGGTCGCCCCCTACTCCCAATCCCAGTTTGCTCTCCTGCCTCCCGGCTCCTCTGAACCTCCCCGTTCTCGCTTATTCATCCTCTGCCTCTGTCTCTCTCTCTCTCTGGCTTGCCCACCTGCCTGTTTGCAGTACATGCAGCCAGTCTTAGCGCCCCCCAGTGGAAGAAGGGCCAGCCAGCGGCCGCCGGTGAGAGTACGCCATGTGTCGTGCTGCTGGGGGTTGAGGACCGCGGGGTTGCTGGGTACCAGATGGGCCGGAACACCCAGAGCCCGGCTAATTAATTCATTAATTCATTAATTAATCTTAATTAATGTCCTCCACCCATGGAGCCCGGCAACGCGCCAGGCGTGGCAGAAATGCTACCCCCCCACCCCACCTCCCCCGCTGCATGCCGAGTTCAAGGGCGGTGTCAGCCTGGCATTGTCATACCCATTTACGCCATTAGGGGGCGCTGGCTGCTCATTTCGGCACATGTGACAGCTGGCTGCGGGTAAGAAGACAGCCCAGAGAAAGTTCTAGAAAGGCGGGTAAGGAGGGCACTGTAATGTTACCCACGTTTACCGCGTGCGCCGGTGAGGATGAGTGACTGCAGCTGCGTGCTTACCTGTGAGTATGACTGCGTGTACTGCTGCGCGTAGTCGGTGGTGGTCTCCGTGGTATACGGGGGGGCTGGCTGCGGGGTCGTCTGTGGGGCACTGGGCAGCACGGCGCTATAAACCCCCCCGGCCGGCTGGATGCTTTGGGCCTTGCTGCTGGGAGCTGCGGAGCACAGACACCTGGTGTGAGCCGGTTCGGGTTCGGACCCTATTCTTACCGCAACTAGCAAGCTAACATACAAGGTGAACCGGTCCATCCTATAACCGTGAACTGAAGACTAAATGGGACAAAGCGTACACCCCACCTCCCCCAGCCCACCCCAGCCCAGCCACCGAGCCTCGCACCCTGGATGACACACCCCACCTCCCTCACCCCAGCCCAGCCCAGCCACCGAGCCTCGCACCCTGGATGACACACCCCACCTCGCCCACCCCAGCCCAGCCCAGCCCAGCCCAGCCACCGAGCCTCGCACCCTGGATGACACACCCCACCTCCCCCAGCCCAGCCCAGCCCAGCCACCGAGCCTCGCACCCTGGATGACACACCCCACCTCCCCCAGCCCAGCCCAGCCCAGCCCAGCCACCGAGCCTCGCACCCTGGATGACACACCCCACCTCCCCCAGCCCAGCCCAGCCACCGAGCCTCGCACCCTGGATGACACACCCCACCTCGCCCACCCCAGCCCAGCCCAGCCACCGAGACTCGCACCCTGGATGACAACGCCGGGCAGCACGCTGGCCAGGTTCAGGTAGGGGTTGGAGGACACCTTCACGTCTTTCGGTGGCTCCCCCAGCAGCGAGGTCTGGTTGCTGGTCAGAGTCTGCAGGAAAGAAGGCGGCATTCCCCATTAATGACATTGGGCCTTGCCCTTGGGGCGCCTATCTACAGTAAAATTATGGGATGTGAGTTTTAATAAGGCATTAAAAGCAAGTCCTGTTAACGACAAAAACACGATGCGTCAGACTGGCCGTCGGCTGAAACTGTGCCACACGCGCCGCCCGCCAGTCGCCAGCTCACCCTGCCCAGGCCTCCTGCTTTGCTGCCTGGCCGCGACTTGGGGCCCGCCAGCAGGGCGCTCACTATGGGGCTGGCCACACCCTGCAGGAAGCCGGATGCCGGCGCCCCCTGCTGCTTGTCCCCAGCTGGAACACCGTTCTGCTCCCCCCCGCTGGGGCCCAGATGCGTCCGCCCCGGCAGGTATGGTGCCTGGCCGGGGGCCTGGGAGGCATCCTGAGGCAGCTCTGTGGGGGTGGGAGATTTTTAGACGTGGCAGGGAGAGGGTGCAGCTTCATCCACTTGCCAAGTGCCCCCCCCCCCCCAATGCATTAAAATCCCAGACTTCTGCCTCTCAGTTCATCTCTCATCCTCAGCTACTTCTTGGAGACCAGAGGTAATTTTAGGATTTTTTAAGGGGCATAAGGGTCATAATTAATACAGAGAGGCCAGCATTATTATTAGCCAATCACGTTTTGAATCAGTGAGTGACAGGGGGTCAGCCAATCAGATTTCAGCTGGGACCACTGGGCCCATCCCTGTATATGTCTCTTTTGGAGACCGAGCATCAATCCCAAGAAACGGCTCCATTCAAAATTTACATGGCGAAACGCCTCCTTTTGGTGAGAATTCAGGCCGTCAAGATGAGCATCTCATTTGATAGATAAGCTTTCTGTTCGAAAGCAGAAAGGCTCCATTTCCTTATGAAGGCGTCGAGACCCGGTGGCTTTGGCTCGGAGACACGTACAGCCCCCCCCTGTGCCGCCAACGTGAGTCGCGAAGGCGCTGCAGGGGTCGCCCCCCCCACCCCACATGCCGCTCACCGTTTGGGGAGTCTCCCAGCAGCCCCTTCCCCAGCGAGAGGGGCCCCGTGGCCCTCAGGCCCATGGCTTTCTGCAGGAGCATCCTGGAGGGGTCACCCAGGAGGCTGGGAACCTGGCGGGAGAGAAGGCCCCCGGGGGGGTGCTGATCCTGAGCCGCTCACAGACTCACGCCGGCAGGGAGGGTACGGCATTTAAAGCAGCACTTTACATTATGCAAATGATTCAACAATCTCTTTTTACAGAATATTAAGCATTTGAAAAGATGGTTCAGAGGTGTATGAGCAAATGTAATCTCCCGATATTTCAGGGAGAAGAATTACGTTTGAGCCGGATATCGTCTTTAAAGCTGCGAGCGTTTTGGTCGACCTAGACAGACACGATTCTGCGGCGTTGGAGAGTCACATCCCTATATGTGATCGTTCCTTATCGCTATGCAAATAACCGCGAGAGGCCCACGCAATGCAGATGCGGCAGGAATCGCATCGGGCGCCGTCCACCGCGGGGCGAGGAGACGAGCAGAAACCAAGGTTGGCTGCGTCTCAGGGAGCGATCGGCGCGGGAGGGTTGGCGGGAAAGTACCAGAGAACGATGCCAATCTGAGAGCCGGGGATCTTTGAGGAGGCGGGGAGACCGGCAGGCATAATTCTTACATGTGTGTAGGGACACACACACACACACACACACACACACACGTTGCTCACATGCTTCTCTTTGATCTGCAGTAGCTGCTGCTGGGCCAGTTGCATCTGAAGAAGGTTCTGGAGGACGAGTCCGTTGCCCAACATGGCACTCTGGAAAGCCACCCATCAAAGAGCCACTATTTAATCATCAATAATAAATACAATAACAACAGTAACAATCACTATCTATCCTGATCCTGTTTAGCAGTGGGTCTGAATCCCACTGTGCAGTGACGTATTCATGCGTATCGTCCAGGGACTGTAACCGGCTGTGTAAACGCTCCCTACTAACCCATCACCCTAACTGCTGTGTCACCTGGCACTGCTGTCTTGTGGAATATTAAAAAGCTGGGGGCAGTTAAACATTTAAATAACAAAACTCCCGGAAACATGTTTCCAAGCGTATGACCTTCAAGCCCTCCTACCTCCCCCCCCCCACCCCCACCTCGGCACGCACACACGTACACACACACAGTCTCACCTGTTGCACCTTTCCCAACTGCAGCAGAGCCGAGGCGAGGGGGGGGCGCAGGAATGGCAAACCCTGGGGACACCCAAATTTCCCTGGGGAGGGACAGCAGAGAGGCGCCAGACCTTAGCACGGCAGTGGGATTCGGCTTTGCCCATGACTTATTATACCGGAAATAGGTAGGAGATTTTAACGTTTAATGGCCTCCTAAATTTAGCCGGATAATCGTACGCCCCTTTAAGAAGGCCAGCCTCGTCGGCTGCCTGAAATCATTCGTTCTCCCCGTGTCTGAAGAGTTCATTTTAATATATGATGAGATGTTCATCAAGTGGCAGAGAAGCTGGGGCGAGCGGATGGAAACAGACATTAGAAATGGACGGTGGGGACCAAAGGAAATAGTTCAGATGTAGGACTGTAAAACAAATAAGCCAATGATATGTGTATTTACAGAGTGGAAATCTCTCACAGCCAGATTGGATGTTAATCTCTTATTGGGTCAAGATTCTTTCATAAGGCTGATATGACACTTAGCCAGACAACCAAACTGGGCCTGACCCGGGCATTGGGTGGGGGGCAGGAAAGGGGCTCTCTCACCTCCTCTCTTGCTGGCGCCAGCCTGGTATGGCCTCAGCAGAACCTGCAGGGCGGCCGGATTGCCCAGACTGCTCAGCAGCTGTGCCAGACTGGGTTCCGGGAGTAGACCCTTCTTACCGCTGGACATCTGCCCCCAGGAGACAGGCACACACAGATATTTATACAGCGCCCCCTGGTGATGACAAGTTCACGACAGCCCTCTATCTCCTAGTCGCTCTGTCCCGCGTTTTTAAGATTTCCGTTTGGGTTTGGCGGTGCCCCCAGACCTCGATGGCCTCATCCACGATAATTAAAGATTATTACCGCTCGGCGTGGCAATAGAAAGTAGATCAATAGCCCCCCCCCCCCCCCCCCCGCCTAAGCCCGTTTTGGAAGCTCTGATCAGCCTCGTTAAGGCTGTCACTGCTCCAGACCGGCAGCTTGCTGGCGAGCTGGACTCCATCTGTCACCACGGAGGAGAATAGTCCTACAGCGAGAGTTTGGGGGGGGGGGGGGGGAGGGGCTGTGCTGTCTACGCACGGTGTGCTGCTGCCTCGAGGGGGGGCTGCCAGCTTGGGGCCCCTGCAGGTCAGTCCTCATCAGCAGAGTATGACCTAGTTTTTTTTCTGGATTTTCTTTCTGCGATTCGATGGGATCGGAGTCCTCCGTACCGCGCATATAAATGTGACGTCCCTGGAGCAGAAAACAAGCCCCCCCCTCCCCCCCCACTAGCAGTCATGAAAAACAAGCCTGCCTGAATTCGGAGCACACGCCTTCTTGAAGAGGGGTGATTAGGGTTTGAGAGCCACACTGACATGCATGTCGCTCACTCAGACCCGACATTCATAAGCGGATGCGTGAAACGCACTGCCCCCCGGTGGCTCTGACAGGGAAAGCTGTCAATTTGCATCACTCCATCCGATTGGCCGCCACCTCCCGCTCCCCTCAGCGCCATCGGACCGGAGAGGAGAGCCCATCTGCTCCTATGCCCAGTCATCCTGATCGGGGAGGAATTCCAGAAGCACCTCCTGATTCTGTCATCATCCTCCCCCCCCCCCCCCCCGCCGGTAAATCCAAGGAGTGGTTTTGCGAGGCCCTCTCTCAGTGTGGCTATATATTCACAGGCAATGGTTCTAATACCTGCCACACTCCCAGATAGATTTTACATTTTAAAACCAGAATTTCTTCCTTCCGGAACCTTCCCTAATGTTCACTGCCAATACAAACACAATTAGCTCCGTTTCATGGGCTAATTCGCATCATCTTCTGCGTCTTGGGGCAAAAATAACCACAGCCCATGGAATACACGCTTTAAACGGCGTATTATCCATTTTTATCCGGGCCTATGTATAGCGAGGCAGGCCTCTGAGTACTGTAATTAAGCTGCCAGTGTGCTCAGTCCCCGCCCCTATGCGTGAGCATGTTCAAGCGTGTTTCCCCAGCGTGCCGTAGATGCCATCAAGGAAAACCCTCTAAAGGAACGTCAGCAGAGCCGGAAGTGTCCGGAAAGGGCATGAGCCGTTGCCGCCACGTGCCTGACGGTAGGGGGGCTCACTCACCGCCCCCTGTGCAGCGATCAGGGCCGCCAGCGTGCTCCTCCCCGAGGTTCCCGGCGTGCAGAAGGATACCCGGATCTCCCGGCCACCGATCGGCTGCCGGTCAGTCTCCATGAGGACGGCCTCGGCCTGCTCGGCGCTCTCGTACTCCACCACCGCGAAGCCGCGCGCGTGGCTGTCCTCGTCCTGGGCCAGCTGACGGGGGCGGGAGAGACGCATCATCAGACGCCATTCGCACTTCCAAACACCCCCCCAGGGATCAGGAGCCGCAGAGGAACATGGGAAAAAGGCTCACGGACGCAAACATCACCAAGGAATGACGCGAATCAACCTTTTTAAAAGGGGGGGGGGTGTCTGGGGGAGGGAGGGGAGCAATTGCCCCTTTACATCAATGGTTTCTAAATTATATCATGTTTTATTGTACAACATAACATATTAAATTTATCAGCATGTCCTACTATCTACTATTTAGTGTTAATCCAACAAAAATGTGGGGGGAGCAGAAAAGTGTTTCAGCGAAGCCCATGACCAAGGGACATGCTGCCATGGTGGGGGGGGGGGGGGGGCGGTGTGTTGTAGAATGGTCACATGACGAGCAAGTAATCACCCCAGAGGGACCGGAACACACATAAGAGCACGAAACCTGTCAGAACCGGCCGGATCATCTCACAGACAAACCTTCTAAGATGCACGAAACTCCTCACTGGTGACATCATTTCCCTGGTGATTAACATGTTACCTGAAGACCGTTTCTGCAGCGAGAGTAAGCATGATCGCACTCCCATGCTGTGAAATTTGTAAGTAACACACCTTCAGGTGTTTGCAGATACGCTCCTGGGTGTCTGGGAACAGCTTCCAGTTTTCCACCCCACATGGTGATCAGGATTAATTCCTACCCCCACCCTCCTTTTCTGTATTATACCTTCTGGGCGGCTTCTCAGCCCTGTGGGGGAAGACGGCGGTCAGACGACAGCCCTCTGGGCAGCATTGAGCCTGGGGGGCCACTGGCAGACTGTGACCTCAGTGCCAGTGAGACGCCCCCTCTTGGTACGTGGGCTGGGAGGCACCGCTTTTGAATGCTAATGTAATCAGGGTACATCAGCGCGAGTGGAAACAGTCCGTGAAACACGGCATTCGCGGCGCGCTAATGCGGCTCAGTCCCCCTCCTACAGGCCGCATCTCTGGTTCAGGCCTGTGACGGCTCACTCCGGACACCAGGATAATGCACTTGGAGTTTATAAAGCAGCCTGTGCCAGAGCGGAGTAAGTATCTGTCACCAGCTGGGGTGGAGAGCAGATTCAGAGAGGCTGAGTAGGAGCCAGCCGAGGATCCGACAGAAAAGTGGAGAAAGGCCAGCGACGATCTGACAGAAAAGTGGAGAGCGTCCTGCTGGGGATCTGAGAGGAGAGCGGAGCAAAGCCAGTCAGGATCCGAGAGAAGAGCGGAGGGAAGCTAATCATGATCCGAGAGAAGAGCGGACCAAAGCTAATGATGATCCGAGAGAAGAGCAGAGCGAAGCCAGTCAGGATCCGAGAGAAGAGCGGACCGAAGCCAGTCAGGATCCGAGAGAAGAGCGGACCGAAGCCAGTCAGGATCCGAGAGAAGAGCAGAGTGAAGCCAGTCAGGATCCGAGAGAAGAGCAGAGTGAAGCCAGTCAGGATCCGACAGAAGAGCGGACCGAAGCTAATCATGATCCGAGAGAAGAGCGGACCAAAGCTAATGATGATCCGAGAGAAGAGCAGAGCGAAGCCAGTCAGGATCCAAGAGAAGAGCAGAGTGAAGCCAGTCAGGATCCGACAGAAGAGCGGACCAAAGCTAATCATGATCCGAGAGAAGAGCAGAGCGAAGCCAGTCAGGATCAGAGAGAAGAGCGGAGTGGATCCAGCTTTGATCCAAGAGGAGAGTAGAGGAGCCAGCTGTGATACAAGAGAAGGGCAGAGAGGATGCTGCTGGGATTCAAGTGAAGAGCAGAAGAAAGTGGAGGGATGGCAGATGGGTCAACAAAGAGAAAGAGAAGGATGGGGGGGGGGGGGATTTCTACACAGTAGGTGGTTTTAAACCTGTCTGGCTAACCTCCAAATGCGCACCAAACTTACACAGATACTCACAACAGAACAGCAACACAGTCAGACACCAAAACCACTCAGGCCATGCATATGCACTGCATGCCAGTGCTGCCAGAGGGAGGCCACTTCCCCAGCTGGAGAACGGGGGGTGGGCAGGAAGTGGGTGGGAGGTCCTTTAGAGACCGAGCCATATGACCTTCACCCCCACCTGAAGCTACCTGCTCCCCTTGCCAAGCTGTGACAATAATGCTCCCCTCCCCCCCCTGCTGGGCCTACTGTCTCCACGCTGCAAGGGCAAAGCTTGCCATCGAACCAGGCCATCTGTCCAGGCTGCTCCCATGTTTACGCGAATCGATGAAATGCTGCGTTTAAGCCCGTCACATAAACGCCGGGAAATCCGAAAGCATCCACAAGTACTCATAAGAGCCGGCTCTCGGCAAAGACGACGCAGATCTTTCACTCCGATGCATCACAGATCATCACAAGCTATAACAGTCGGCCAGCAGAGCTTCTCTATCTTAAACTGTATTTCTATGACAACCAGCCTAACGTTGTGAACAACGTTAAACAGACACTGCTCCCTTCCTGATGTCTCCCTTTGGCGCACGCGTTACTCCCACACTGCCCAAGCTAAATTGCCATTTGTACTGGTTTTTTTGGGATGTTTTTAGGGACTCCAGACACCCCTCTGTTACACACGGTGCGGGTCGCGCTCATCCGTCCGGGTGGGGGCGGGGGTAGTCGCTCCAGCGAGCTGTGCGTGGGTTAGCTCAAGCGGCGCCGCAAGCGATAGAATGAAAATTACTCATCAAAACAACCGAAGACAGGAGGCGAAAAAAAAGGAGAGTCAAGGATTCTGCGACACCTCATAAGAGATGCTGACAAACACGGGGGTGTCAGGCCGTTACACCGTAAAAATTCAAGACTCTCCAGGGCATCTGGGGGGGGGGGGCACTCTGACAGGCCTGGACTCTTGTGAACCCCTTTGCTGACCTAGAGATGGCGCTGAGGAGGCAGGGTTGTCAATCAGTGTCCAGCCATGACAGACAAGTGGATCCACAGAGCATATGTCCTAGGTTAGAATTCCAAGCGGGGTCCTGGATGACCCCCTACACACTAGGCGACGTCAAACTGGCCCATTTGATTCCTCTGAACGGACAGAGAAGCGGGTACATGACGGCCCGAACAAAATCTACAATTCAGATGAAGTGAAGCTGGGTCTGGTTACCATTGGATACCCAACTTCAAAAACTTTGCACTTTTCCACATAGTCTGCGCTCCAAAAATGAGTCATCTAATGCGCTAAACGCTTCAGAGATCCGTCCTGTCGGCTGGCCCAGAAGCAGGAGGGGTACCTTCTCCCTCCGCATTAGCGAAGGGGTAGCCGGAGATGGAGCTGATCGCGAGGCAGACACCATTGGAGGATTTTCTCTGAAGTCAGGAGCACCAGCTTCAGGAGACCAAAACGAATAAGCATCCTGAACACCTCTGAGAAGGAAGGAGAGTATGGCTACATCCAAATATAATATTATGCTTTTTTATAAGAAAAAAGCAACAAACACTGCTCCCCCCCCCCCCAAAAAAAAAATGAACCACCCCAAAGCCAAAACGGCTTCCAAGAGTTCAAAAACAGTCTGGCAGCAATGCATTGTGGGTATTTGTAGCACTAGAATCTGGCTTTCACAGGAGCATCTGGACGCTGTACCGTGAGAGAGGAGAAGCCACGATGAATCACGGCGATAACCTCGGTCGCGGAGTCTGGCGATGCCGCAAGGACTCGGTCCATGACTCACCACAAGGGAGGGGTGATGTTCGACACACAAGGCCTCACAAAATGCCCCCGCCCCCCCCCAACAGTAATGACAATTTAAAGGTTAAAACAATCCCGTAGTGATGGGGACAGAGTAGCATGCTTGTGAACTCACTTGGCAGAAGATGGGCTTGTAGTGCTCGGAGAAGACGCGGGCAAGCTCATCGGTATCGCTGAAGTCGGCCGGCAGCCTGTCCACACAGAGGCACTTGGAGTGGAGGAGCTCAGCCGTCAGCTGGTTGACGTCGGTCCACTGGACCACAAGCGAGCACTCCCCCAGGGGCCGGCCCAGCAGCTCAGCCCGTGCCCGCGACGCCGAGTCCTTCTTCATGTACTCCACGAAGCCATAGCCTTTGGAGTGGCCCGTGCGCTCGCTGTACACCAGGAAGCAGCGCTCCGTGTTGCCGTGGCTGCGAACCAGCTCCTCGAACTGGGCGGCGCCGAAGGAGTGCGGCAGGTTGGTGACGCACAGCAGCGAGTCGGTGGGCTGCAGCAGCACCGTGATCTCACGCCCGCGGATGGAGGTCTGGTGGAAGGAGCGGATGGCATCCTGGGCCTGCTCGCCATTCAGGAGAGTCACGAAGGCTGCAAGACAGGGGGTGCTGTCACCATCCCATACGCGCTGGGAAGCCCCCCCACAAAGCATGCAGCAATGAATAAACTGTGCCCCGGAACAGAGTAATTAACAAAACAAGGGGCCTCATCACGGCTGATCGAGATGAACTGCCATGCTAATTAAAGACGAAACTCGAAAATGACTGAGGTGGGTCCATGGAGACCTTGTGAAGCTCCTAGTTTCACACTGTAACCCCATCTTAGCCAAACTGTACGCACACACACACACACACACACACACACACAATATGTCATCGTCTTACATTGAAATGATAGCAACCAGTGGGGGGGTGTGGCACAGTGGCTTAGGTCACTTTACCCCTGATCGGAAGGTCGCCAGGTCAAATCTCAGGATAATTTCACAAGTTGGGCCCTAGAGTGACGCCCCTAAGCCCCAGTTGCTCCAGGGACTGTCTGACTCTGGATGTCATCACAGTGTGGACAACACCATCTGCTAAAATGTAAATTTAACTAACCATCTCGACACAGTGAGGTGTAGAATGCAGGGAAGCCCACCCGGTCAAAAGTGCAGCTTAGCGCACTGGAAACTCTCGAAGGGGACACCCACTGACCCAGGAGAAGTCCTTCGAATTCACTCTGTAAACACCCCGTCTCCTTGGCAACCAAGCCTGCCGGCTAAGCTAGTTAATAATGCAATGAGTATGACATCAAGTTTTATGAATATTCCCCCAATGTACTGCCTGGGGGGGGTTAAAATTGAGACCATGACTGAAGCGGCTACTTTTATAAATATTCAAGCAGGCAACATGAGAGTAGAAAGGGGACAGATTATGAGCGGAGAGCATTGATTATTAAATCAAAATTACGATAAAAGCTTCTTTGAAGCTGAGACATTCACGCCATCTGCCCGTGTGGCCAGTGCCGGCCGGGGAACGAGGACTGCGCTGTTCACAGCCGGGGAATACGAAGTAAGCTTACATCCTCTTACATAAAGCATAATACCTAACAGTCAAAAAGATGTATTAGTGATACTTTCTTGCCAAAAAAAATGGGATACATTTGTTGAATAATAATAAACTTCAAAAATAATTCAACGGTGACAAGCTGCAGTATTTTTAAACACGACGACCAACTTTTTTAGATGCATTTTCATACCGTTTCATTACTAGCTCTAGTGAAAACGCAAATGGCCGTAGCAGCAGGAGTGTTAAGCTTTAAGGCCGGGTTACAATTCATCTGGCGGTAATAATTTATCATTAACCCAGCTAAGCCCCCAGTGTGAGTCCAGGCCCCTGACCGACACGCGTGTCACACAGCATGTGACATGCGTGTGACACGCCTTGTGCGCACGCCCTGGCTGCGCACTGCCTTTCCTGTGTGCGTGTACCAGATGGACACGCCGCATTAGCATGCAGAGCGTGTCGAGCTCCACAGTGCTGATGTAACACTGGGATGTATGTGTGTGTGTGTCACGGGAAGGGGGGGGGGGACGGACCAACAGGCCCCCACCTGCTGCTTACAACACTCAGGCTGCCGTGGAGGAACAACGACCAGCTGGACCCCCACCACCCCCGCTGCCACGGAGCACGGGGTGACAGCGTCACGCTAGTGTGTGGCCAGCAGGGGGCGGACTGGGGCCGCCCAGTTGGGTTCTTAAAACCCACACGCACACGCGACCCTCTGGGTGTCACGGACACACCCCCCACCCTTCATAGCCACCCACACCTGTCTCCATATTAATTAACAGCGAACTCTCCCCGCTCTGGAGCGTCAGTCATCCTGAGCGGGCGGCAGGCATGGAGAAGCTGGCCTCCCACACAGCAGAGAGAGAGCTGAGTGGATGGTGGGACCTGACCCGCAGACCCCCCCCTGCCAGTGCAGTTACAGGTCTGTTAACCCAGTTGGATACTCACCTGCTTCTTAAAGGTATATGGCAGTGGTGGGGCACCTGTTCCATGGAGGGCCAGTCTGGGTGTGAGTTTTTCAGAAGACCTCTCAATCAACCAATAATAAAACAGTATTTCTCAACTCCAGTCCTGGGGACCCACTGTGATTGGCTGACTGAGAGGCTATCCCAAAAACCCACACCCACACCAGCCCTTCATGGAACAGGATCCCCACCCCTGGCATATGGGGTAGCGAGTGGCTCAGTGGGTTTGGAGGCAGCGACTGTGATCGCAAGGTTCAAATCCCAGGGTGGGCAGAGTGATTTCACTTAAGCCCCAATTGCTCCATGGACTGACCCTGATTAGCCCAAGATCCTTGCTAAGTACAGAGTCAGCTGGGTGGAATTGGAGGGATTCGACCCAACAATATATTTCATTCGCCTGAGCCTGGCTAACCTGAACCAAAGTCCTGCCATCTGTCAGACCTCCATCCCACTACCTGGCAAGGATGTTTTATAAGAGAGTACTGGCAAAGTGCCATAATCCCATCACTCTGGAGGAGGTAAACATGCCTGAGAGAGATGACTGTGTGTGATCAGCCCAATGAAATGCCAGCTCACTCCCAAAGCCAGAAAATCAGTTAGAAAGCTTTAACTAGATTCTTAAGCAGCATTTTAAATAAAAACCCCAACATGACAGTGACCAGCCTGAGTGCACATTTCAGGGAGGGTTAGAGAGTAACAACAGGAAAGTACACTTGTCACATTAAAAGGTAAAATATAACTAATAGGCAGGAAACTGATGTGATAAACCATCATTAAATTAGACATCCAGCTGTATTATATGGCGGATGGAGAAGCAAGTGTGAAGCCTTCAAGCTACTGGGAAAAACGTCCAATCAAAACAGGGCTTTAGTTAAAACTGCTGGAGAGAAGAGGCCAGACAACTGAACAGGGGATGCACTTCATGAAAGGCCTTTCTGTCTGGAAACTGGGAGGTGGGTTAAAATATAGCCAGGAAAAAAATTGAGACCACTCTATATTTTTAAACAAATCTGCATTGTTAAACCCTGGTTTAATCCTGGTTCTCCTGGCAGAGGCTACACTGAGCAGCAGGCTGCTTCCAGGCTCAAAATTTATAAGACAGCAGCACATAAGAATAAGGTGAAGCAGGAGACACTGGGAACGACCAGAAACCAGCCAGGTAAAAGGCGGAAGCGTCTTTCTAATGCCAGAGATGACGGTTAACTTATCCGGCAGTGCATCATGAATCGGAGGATGACATTAGGTGACCTTCAAAAGGAATGGGGAATATTAAGTGAAGATGTGAAGTGCACTGCTAGGACATTGTGTATCAGACTCCTAGAAGTAGGACTGAATCCCCATAAAGCAAGGAAGAAGCGCTTCATCAATGAGAAGCAGGGAAGAACCAGGCTGGAGTTTGCTAAAAAATTATCTTATTCACAGATGCACACCCATAAATTTAGAAACAAAAAATTGTGCTGTGGTCTCTTAGTTTTTTCTATATAGAAGCTTCTATAAAATCCTCTGACTTTTTGCATTCCTGGCAGGGGGGCTCTACTCTGTGTGTGTGGAGGTTGCACCCCCCCGCCCCCCCCCCCCCCCCCCCCCGTCACATGGATTTACTCCTGCTGTCCGAGACCCAAGACGTACAGTCAGGCTGACAGGCATCTCTAAGTTTGCATGGGACAGGCTCCAGACCAGCCCCTCCCCAGGATAAGAAGCCTGGAGAATGGATGGATGGAATCATGTGTCACTACACCGAAAGAAAAAAACTATATATTAGGAAAAGGATTTAGATCCATATCCATCACCCCAGGAAGGAGCGGGTGCCGTCAGGGACGGGATGCCAGTCCGTCACAGCGCACACACAATCACACACTGTGGACAGTTTATCAAGATAATATTCACTTGTTTTTGGACTGTGGGAGAAAACAGGAGTTCCCAGAGGACACCCACGCAAATGTGGGGAAGGCATGTAAACTCCACACAGAGCGAGCGGGGGCGGGAATCGAACCTACAGCCCTCCAGGCATGAGGCCAAAACTCTACCCACTGCCAATCCAAACCCTACTCGCGCCATTAAATGACAAAAAGCAACAAAAAACACAGGTTACCATATTAACAAGTAATCTTTAACTCGTGAATCAGAACAAGTGGTTTTGAGTTCTCATCACTAAAATTGGGGTCTTGAACCTTTCCTGAAAGCGGGGATCCCCAGATGCAAAGACAGCAGAGGTCGGGACTCCCTGGTGCACCGTCGCCACGGAGGAGGGATGAAGTCTGTTACTGGAGGGAGAAGAAAACGCAGGGAGCCAGAATATAAAGCTTATACAGGAAAGGAAAACCGCGCCAGTATGGCTCAGCGACCAGCTGAAGGGCGCCTCCTGCTGGTGGCTGAACACAGACCACGACACGACGACGACCCGCAACGGCATCCCGCATCAGCATCGCTAGCAGCAGGGGATCCTTTACTGGAGGCATGAATGAGCCACTTGAGTCGCTGAGGGTGCCAGGCGGTCTGTAAGACGCAGTCTGTAAGGCCACAAGGCGGAACTCGTGTGTGTGTGTGTGTGTGTGTGTGTGCGCCTGAGTGGGAGGGGTGCTGGGGGAGGGGGGCAGAGGGACTTCTCCACCCCCCAAAAATGGCACACACTTACGTAATGCATGAAGCGCAGCAGTCAGCACAGGGCTGGAGGCACTGAGCCCTGTCTATCCGAGCCAGGGGGGGCGATGCTGTTGTGCCTTTGGATAATGTGATCAAACTGAACTGCTCCAGTAAACAGCAACGTTGGGCTGATTTAAAAGTAGCCTCGGGGCCAGCAACAAGCAGATGGCTTCTGAATCTTCTGTAGAGAATCGCACCTGGGGTGGGTGTGTGGGAGGGGGGGTCAAATTAACCAATCAGAAGCAGCTGACGGAATCTGCATCCCGTGCTGCCGAAATATCAAAGAGGGAAGAAGCTTCTTTTTTACAGGCTAGTCAGCAGAACGGGTCTGGGGGCAGGTTCTGCACAGCCAAGCCCGGTCGCAGTGACAGCCCCACCTAGCCCGGGTCACCTATGCGGGCCAGCTGTCACCCATACGATCAGCCCAGATGGCAGAGTACAGTCCGGGCCCTGCCCAGGATCTGAAGGCCAGATGAGGTCCTGAGTTACTGCACCACCCTCAATCAATCAGAGGCTAATTAAAAATTAATCGGGTCATTATTGTATAATAAAACACACAAGACAGCAGCCAGGGTTAAGATGGGCCCAACCCAGCACAAAACAATAAGAGCCTCACACAAAGCAGGGATCCAAATCGGGCGTGAAATGACAATCACTCAGTCACCAGCTCCTGCAAGCACCTCCACAGAGGCAGGACCAAAGGGTCAACAGCCCAGGACCAAAGGGTCAACAGCCCAGGACCAAAGGGCCAACAGCCCAGGACCAAAGGGTCAACAGCCCAGGACCAAAGGGCCAACAGCCCAGGACCAAAGGGTCAACAGCCCCGGACCAAAGGGTCAACAGCCCAGGACCAAAGGGTCAACAGCCCAGGACCAAAGGGTCAACAGCCCAGGACCAAAGGGTCAAGACTGAGAACAGAACTCAACACAATTCTATCAAAATACGAAAGTTTCAGTTCAACAGATTAAAAAACATACATTTTTTTTGGGAAAGCAGGTCAGCCACTCCCTGGAACAATTCGGGGTTAAGGGACCACAGGACTTGAACCAGCGACCTTCCGGTTACACACAGAGCATCCTAACCAACTGAGCCACACAGCACATTCGCCTGCGTCGCAGTTTAGCTTGTGGGTAAAATGACAGATGCCACCTGTTTCCAAGGATAAACACGAGGGCAAAGAATCACAGAAATGTTCCCACAAAACAAAACAGTCAAACAAGTCATGTAAGTAAGCAACTACGTAAATCCTCATGAAGAGTTTCTATTCAGACATCCTGGTACTTACAAAGGTAAGACATGATTCGGACTATAGATATGGAGATCATTACCTGTTCCTTTGTTCCTGTCCACGTAACAATACTTCAGTTCATATTCTCTCAGGATGTCGTGGACTTCCTGTCAGCAGAGGAGAAGACAATCGGAATCAATGGTCTTAAATCTGCAGGTTTAAACAGCAGAACGACATCAGCACACCAGGAAGTGATTCAGCTACGCAATTACACACAAATAACAAAATATACTAAAAACTAACACCCATATGGATGAAACGTTGTCCCCCCCCACCCGAAGATCTCAGAACATCGTGATGCATCTGTTTGAAGTGATGCGAAAAGGTCGACCAATCGTGGAGAGCTTCCAGCTGTTGGTTCTTCTGAGATGCAGCAGAAGCTTTGAGTTCCTGCTTTTACCGGAATGAATCAGCCACTCTCAGCCGATATGGGAAGGGGGGGCTCCCATTTGGAGGTTGAGAGGACCTGGGAAACAGCAGCAGTCACCGTGAACACATCCTTAGCTCACATATAAATTGGAGGGGGGCTTGTTTAACCTCCAAGCTCTGTAATATGGAGCAGGGATGTGCAGTAGGGATGTGCAGCCCCCACAATATAACCCCCCCTTGCTTTTCATTAGGAAAACAGAAAATGTCACTTCGTCACTGTCTTTTTGAAATGACGCAAGCCAGACGGACACAGCGACAGTGCTTCAGTTTGACTGTCGTGGGGGGGGAGGTGTTGCTGAAGCAGGTGGGGGCACAGAGCGGTCAGCCAATGTAAAACTGAGCCGCACAAATAAAAACACATCCAGGTATTTAAATACGTAAACAATAGAAAATTCAGTATATAATCTCTTCATTTCCCTTTGCATTCTTGTAACATGCAGGTTAACTCCAGGTCGACTTCAGAGTCAGATCCACATGAACAGCTTTCCTGGTAGGGACACGACTGTCCGAGAAACATCCCATGGCGGTGGGGGGGGGGGATAGTCCAAAAAGATACAGAAGGTAAAACCCCATGAAGATGTCCAACCTTACATATGCGCCATTTGAAACCCACCCCCCCCCCGCCAGAGTCCCCACCCTCACCTATGCGGTTGTCCATCTCGTCTGGGTTTTTCCAGGTTTCCCGGACCGCATGTGGAGAGTGGCTGCCCCCCTCCCTCTCTCGGAGGTGCGGGCACTCAGCCCACACAGACACCCCCGTAATGCACTTTCTTCTAGACAAGGCTTAATGGCCGCTAATTGAGCAGAAAGCCCGGCCCAGCCCAGACATCACGCGCTCCTCACTACCAGGCTCTTCAGCTGGGCTAGGGGGGGGGGGGGGGGGGGTTTGACATTTTCTTTCCAAGCTGCCTTGAGCACAAATGCCATGAAATTTTAATCTCCTGGGAATCATTTCAAAGGCAAACATCTGGAACGACACGGGAGACAACAGTGGATTCCGTGACGTGCCCAGCACGCCTGTGTCACTTATCTGCTTACCCATCCATGTTAAAGACCCCCCCCCCCGCAAGATCCCATAAAGAGCATCTGCAAGACAGCAGAAAAAAAATGGGACAGTAGATCCACAAAGCCACAGAACATCTTCAGATGTCTCCAACCCCTCCCTCTCCAAAAATGTCACACCGGTAGGGTGAATACATGACAACCATCAAGACCTGGGCTGCTACCCATCCCTGACCCACCCCCAAGTGCACAAAGTGAACCAGCTTCCTGGAAGTGGAGTTCCCTCGGCGGCCTGTGGCAGGTGGAGCGAGCTATATGGATCACACCCCCACGGTTACGGGGCGGGCCGACTTGGGACTGGAGACCGGCACAACTCCGACTTACCTTTTTAATTGCCCTACTGGACATGCTCTCCTTTCATTGCCAGGTAAACAAGGCTCCAACGTACCACAGGATACTGCCATTCTCTAAACGCACAACCCCCGACCACCACAAGGGGTTTCCCACTGGCCCAAGACAGGCCCGAAACCAACCATGCCCACAGGTTTGCTCTGTTTGTCCTCAAAGAGCACTGGTAGTGCCTCTAGAGGCACAGGTGAAGAGGACCCTGCTGGCTCCACCCACACTGATCCAAAATACCACAAACGGCCCCCAGTGAGGTGCCGCCACACACGGGCCGCTTCAATGCCCGCCGATGTATAAAGGGCACCCCCCACACACCCCACCATAACTTTAAATGTCAGCTATTAAAGGAGGAAAGAGGAGAACCTTCCACAACATATTCCCCTGTCATCTTTTCACACGTCGGGGCCCGACTTCTGAACTCTCCGGAGTTTGACTGAGGCGATCACACAAATAAATGCAAACAACTTCGCGTTTTAAAGAAATACAGATTACGCCTCTCCATGGCGAGCACCGAACTCGCTCACGCTCTTGAGAGTCGGAAGGAAAATTTATTAGCACAAGACGCTCACTCATTAAACAGGAGCGTTGACATTTATAAGCGGAGAGTGGTCTTCGGGAAAAGGATGAAACATCGTTACAGCTTCTGAGAGAGAGCTCAGTGAGTGTCTGTCATTAACCCACACAGGCAGCATCAGCGCCTTGTGGATCGGCAGATGAGCATGAAATGGATGCTCTCCCAAACTCCACAGCATCCCACTTGCTTCAAAGATGCCCCAAGACAAAAAAAAACTACCCTCCCCCCCCAACACACACAACCCTCTACCTTGACCTTTGTCCAAAAATCACCATTCTGATCCTCAAGTCATAAGTGGGGCATTTAAAAGCAGGACAGTGAAAGGCAGGCCAGAAACCTGATTGTGCTTCCAAGACAATCCAGAAAGACAAACAGAATCTTAGTATGGAAACAGGAAACACATCTAGGGTTTGGTAAAACAAATAGTCACACACAGCCAGAGGGTACAGTCACACACAGAACCCCCCACAGGGGAACAGAGGGTAGAGTCACACATGCATTACAACCCACAAGGGAACGCAGAGTACAGTGACAGACAGTACAAATCTTGGGGGAACGCAGAGTACAGTCAGACATACAATGTACAACCAACAGGAAAACATAGAGTACAGTCACACACACAGTACAACCCACAGGGCAACATAGGGTACAGTCACACATATAGTACAGCCTACAGGAAAACACAGGGTACAGTAACTCACAGTACAACTCACAAGGAAACGGATAGCAGAGTCTCTCTCTCTCACACACACACAAACACATTCACACAGACACACAAAGTACAGTCGACAGGGGAATAGAGGATACAGTCACACACAAATATTACAACCTACAGGGGAATGCAGAGTACAGTCACACATACAATGTACAACCCACAGGGCAACATAGGGTACAGTCACACATATAGTACAGCCTACAGGAAAACACAGGGTACAGTAACTCACAGTACAACTCACAGACAGACAGACAGACACACACAGCTTTGTAATTATCTTTCTGGGTACTCTCTATTCATTTCTATAGGAAAATCCCTTATACCAGCAATGACAACCTTAACCCCTACCCAGCCCTAACCTTAACCAAACAAAATACGAGACTTTTGGCATTTTTACTTTTTTGATTGCATTCACAGGTCCCCACAACATAAAAAAAACTGGGTTTTATTACATTGTGGGGGACACTTGGTCCCCACGAAGTAATATAAACCTAACCCACACACCCACAGACAGACAGACACAGTATAATTCAGGTACAGTCACACACACACACACACACACACACACACGATACAACCTATAAGGGAACACAAGGTCCAGCCACACACACAGTTCAGGCTACAGGGGAACACAAGGTACAGTCACATACACAGTTCAGGCTATAAGAGAACACAGAGTACATTCACGCACAGAACGAACAACAGGGGAACCAAGGGTACAGTCACACACACAGTTCAGCCTACAGGGGAAAACAGGGCACAGTCACACACACAATACAACCCTAGAAGGGAACACAAGGTACAGCCACATACACAGTTCAGGCTACAGGGGAACGCAGAGTACATTCACACACAGTACGAACCACAAGGGAACAAAGGGTACAGTCATACACAGTAAAAGCCACAGAGGAACACCGGGTACAATCCAGGGTTCCCGCTGCCGCTCGTCACTCTCGTCATTGACGAAAACGAAACCCATGGTGACGAAGAAAAACGGCATCAAATCGTCACTCTGGCGAATTCAATTTTCAAATGACGAATTTTGAATTTTTGAAAAGTCGAATTTCATTTTTTCCCAATTTTCAACCGTAGCACCCGTAGCGCCTAATCAAAACTGGCCCGGCGCCCCAGACACACGATCGTCGATCATCCATGTCAAATGAGCATGGGCCGTTCTAAAAGTAGCAAATGTTATCGATCGGTGTGGGGACATTCTAAAACGCTTAATGTGAAAACGCTTAATGTGGTTTAATGTACCAAAATAGCGACCAATAATCACCAAATTTCACACACACACACACACATCTGGCCATAAATGGTCATTGACGCCCATTATAAGGAAAAGGCTTAATGTAAAATAAAGTCCATATTCCTTGTATTTCGGTTTTGATTTTTTTGTCAGGTGAAAATGTTTATGACCAGATATATGTGTGAGAAATATAGTGATTTTTGGTTGCTGTCTTGGTACTTTAAGTTACATTAAGCCTTTTCCTTATAATGGGCGTCAATGGAGGGAAAAACGCTTAACGTAAAATAAAGTCCATATTCCTTGTATTTCGGTTTTGATTTTTTGTCAGGTGAAAGTCTTTATGACCAGATGTGTGTGTGCGAAATTTGGTGATTATTGGTCGCTATTTTGGTACATTAAACCACAATAAGCGTTTTCACATTAAGCGGTTTAGAATGTCCCTCTCAAAGATACTATGAAACACCGGGAAAGTATTAGCTTACCTTATATATATAGTAATTAGAACATTATTTCCGAAATGCGTAATATACTTCATGTTTTCAGCACGCCAGCACGCAAATTTTTACACAGTATTCACGATTCTCCCAACCTTATCAAGTAGACTCGTGACTCGCCCATGCCGTTAGTTGACCAATCACAGTGTGATTGTCAGAAGAGATGTATATTCAGTGAGTTTAATGATTAATTTATTAAGAAGCGGCGAGAGAGTGACTAAAAAAAACGGATGCTGAAAAAAAGTGAAGAATTTGATTAGTAGAAGCAAAAACAAAGAAAAGTGAAGAATTGAAATCAAACTCCAGGGGGAACCCTGCAATCACACACATAACAGCCTACAGGGGAACACAGGTTACAGTCACACACAGTACAGCCTACAGGGGAACACAGGTTACAGTCACACACAGTACAGCCTACAGGGGAACACAGGGTACAGTCACACACAGTACAGCCTACAGGGGAACACAGGTTACAGTCACACACAGTACAGCCTACAGGGGAACACAGGGTACAGTCACACACAGTACAGCCTACAGGGGAACACAGGGTACAATCACACACAGTACAGCCTACAGGGGAACACAGGGTACAGTCACACACAGTACCGCCTACAGGAGAACACAGGGTACAGTCACACACAGTACCGCCTACAGGAGAACACAGGGTACAGTCACACACAGTACAGCCTACAGGGGAACACTGGGTACAGTCACACACAGTACCGCCTACAGGAGAACACAGGGTACAGTCACACACAGTACAGCCTACAGGAGAACACAGGGTACAGTCACACACAGTACAGCCTACAGGGGAACACAGGGTACAGTCACACACAGTACCGCCTACAGGAGAACACAGGGTACAGTCACACACAGTACAGCCTACAGGAGAACACAGGGTACAGTCGCACACAGTACAGCCTACAGGGGAACACAGGGTACAGTCACACACAGTACAGCCTACAGGAGAACACAGGGTACAGTCGCACACAGTACAGCCTACAGGAGAACACAGGGTACAGTCACACACAGTACAGCCTACAGGGGAACACAGGGTACAGTCGCACACAGTACAGCCTACAGGAGAACACAGGGTACAGTCACACACAGTACAGCCTACAGGGGAACACAGGGTACAGTCGCACACAGTACAGCCTACAGGAGAACACAGGGTACAGTCACACACAGTACGAACCACAGAGAAACAAAAGGCACAGTCACACACACGGTTCAACCTACAGGGGAACACAGGGTACAGTCACACACAGTACAGCCTACAGGGGAGCACAGGGTACAGTCACACACAGTACGAACCACCAGAGAACAAAGGGTACAATCATACACATTACAGCCGACAGGGGAACACAGGATACATTCTCAGACACACACACACACACACAGTACAGCCCAGACAGAAACAAACTGTAGTCAAACATGTACAAAGTCTACATATCAGTATTTTACACTCAAGAACACATGCACAATCCACACATATACTCGCACCATAAGCGTGCTGTTGACAAGTTAGCCCGGCACCTGCAAAGACTACAATTAACACACCACCTTGGTTAATTCATGTGCACAGAAGCTACACAGAGTGCGGACACATATATGCAAAATTGTTCAATTTCCTTAAGACCAAAATTATACATAATAGGTCTTAATTGCAGCAAGATCAGAACAAGACAGTGAATATATCACAAACAGGTACGGGCACACGGGCAACATATATTTAACTTGCAGTTATATAAGTGAATGCACAAAACGCAGGTTTAAAATGCGACCAGAAATATTGAGAGAAAACTCCAAAGCCATTTCGCCTGCGTGTTTACCAACACGTCCTCCTGCATTCCCTCATTCACAAAAATAATCCCCCCATTCACACGAAGAGGGACACTCTTCTGCTCCGGTGCCTCAGACTCCCAGGCGCAGGACCCCGGGTACAGGGTTCTGGATTTTAACAAGAAATGCAGTCATTCATGCCCGCAGAAACGGCAATATTTACTCACCGGAGGCATACAAGGGCATTTCAGCCTAGACCTGCCGGTCTAAAGGGACACAGTTACATGACATAATAATAATAATAATAATAATAATAATAATAATAATAATAATAATAATAATAATAATTGTTGTTGTTATTTGTATTATTATTATTAGATTATTATTGTTATTATATGATTGGAAGGAATCACTTCAAAATGCTGCATGGTCTGCATCAACTCCGAATACAGACTGGATGCGCCTTTTAGTGCCTGTTAAAAGGGATTCTGAAACGTGTTCAATAGGACAGGGTTGGTCTGCGTGCTGTCATCGCCCGTCGATGCGCGCAATGAACTTAAAAGGACCGGCGAGAGTGAGCTAAGTGCTGGGCCGGAGCCCGCCGGAGGAGCGGCGCTGCCGCATCGCGTCCGATCGTTAGGCGGCCGTTAATTGGGACTGATGTGGCGTACAAAACGCACATGATGGGGAAGGGGAGGAAAAGGACGGGGGAAGATACGGGGATGCCAATTGCTTTGGGAAACCGGTGGTAAAAAAAAAAAAGAAACTGTACCGATGACACGCTACAGCATCGCCGGTTTACACACTGGCTCATTTCTGTTCATAAACGCTATGATTATTTGCGCGACACCGTCGGTGAACTTACAGCTTTATAACTTCAATAGCAAAGTAACAAAACCGAAGTTGTCTTGCAACTATTTTGCTAATTAAAGCTTTGCATCCCCTTTCGCGGATGGTAAGCGGCACCAGAACTAACCGTTGGTGTAAAATGCCAAATGTGGTAAAGCGGGGCTCGGCGCAGATATAACGCGGAGATCCCGGCTGCCGATGCCACACGCGCTCGGATCGCTCGTTTATTATAACAAGATGATAAAGATACGGAAAAGTGTGCCAACTTATACGTGGAGCACGGGCAACGATACGGTAGGAGCGGAGGATTAAAGGTGCAGGTTTGGGAAGTTGATGGTGAGAGTGGCAGGTGTCAGCGGGTAGTTTGCGCTGCATCGCATTACCTGGCTGCTTATGTCTTGAGGGAGGTTCTTAATGAGGATTTTCCTCCTGTTGCTCAGCTCCCTACGAGTTTTTTCCAGCCTCCTCTCGATTTCATCCGGCTCCAAGTCCGGCAAGGCTCGCAGACTGGTCCCCTCGGAGGACGCTTCCTCGTCCTGGCGGCTCTCGGGGCTGTCCGAGTCCGGGAAGGGCGAGTTGTGCCGCTTCAGGGCGTGCGAGCCCGGCGGCCGGACGGAGGACGCTGCCGCCATTTTGCGCAGCTCTGCGGCGACTGAGCGCAGGCAGCGCCGGGTGGGCGTCCGAGCTGGGGGGGTGGGAAAAAAGGAGGGTGCGAGGTAGGCTGCGATGTGCGCTTGGCGACCCCTACCGGTCGGAAAGGGGCTGGAAAAGGCGAACGGGGAGAGGGAGGGACGGGGAGAAGGGATGCGAGGGTGGACCAGAGTAAGGACGAAGTGGCAGAGGGGGCACAGGATGGATGGGAAAGGATACATTATATTAACGCCATCTTCGTTTAGTGATGCCAACGCCTGTTTTTGTGCCCCATAATCAATCCAGAATGTACGTGATGCTCTAGACACGGGGGTGTCAGTCTTGCGTAAATAACAAATATCTAATTATAACCAAAGTGCAAAACTAGCCTTTGCCCTTCATCCATCCACGTATCGCATTACAGTGCGATGAAAAGACAAGTGACAGACCGGCACCAAATTAAGGGGCTACTCGGAATGAAACGCGAGATGCGAGGCGCAAGGTTTCGGGGAACGAGGCACTGAATGGCGGCCGCTTTCCGAGCCGCTCCGCCCGTCTCCCGTGGGTGTTCGGCAGGCTGAGCAGTAAATGTCTGCTTTGGCAGCTTCCCCGAGAGGCGTACACATACTCACAAGTAGCTACGACTCGGAATCCCTACACATTACAGCCCACCTAAGTAATATTTAGCATGCACTATGCTGGGGAGGGAATGCCTATTACCACCGTGTATCACTGAAGTGCATTACTGAAGTGTGACAAACAGTCCCACTGTTCAAAATATGGCTTTTAAGATCATAATACATTGCCGACAGACATTCGACAGCCGTGGCGGAAACATTTAGACTGATTTCAATACGATCATCCATCCAGATTTAGACATTTTAAGCTGTACATTCATGTCATTTGCAATTTAAATACAACAGAGTCATTACATCTTTAGAAGTGCAGAAGTGAATTTTGCAATTTAGTATTGCTCCCAGATAAATTCTGCATTGTTTCATAAAATCTGGACCGTTCGGTGACTGTCTTTACCATTTACTCATAATCTGACTGTACAGTATACAGTATACACAGTATAAATGTAACCCCTATTCAGTTAGGTCTATTTAAAATGTAATTAAACGAAGGTACAAGACAGGTGACCCGCCCCGGAGGACTGGAAGTAATAAAACCAAGTAGGCTAAACAATATGCTGGAAATAGAAGGAGAGCGAAAGGTTTATGCACGTAATAAAAGCAGTTTCAAAAAGAGCATGGTTAGAAATGAGCGCAAAAAATGGTTATTGCTAAACGGACGAGGGAGGGGGGGGGAAGACGGGCGCGTGGGTGTTGAAGAAGAGGAAAAATTCAATGCAGAGAAGCGGCGCGTGGGTGTCGGTGAGTGGCAGCGCAGGCTAATTGAACACCTGGGGGGGGGGGACGAGCGTGTTTATGTAAGGCGGCGCGAGCCTTGAACCCGCGCCTGCGAGCCGGGATAAGTGGCTGCGTGGGCGCAGGGAAGGGGGACCGTACGCGGGTGCCGGCGCCGCTACATCGGCGCGATTTATTCATGTATTCATTCATTTAGCAGCCTGGACGCTTCGCACCTCATATTTACACTTTTCCCCAGCATCGGAATCTAAATGTAAATACGCAGAGAGGCGAGTTTATGGGGGGGGAGAGCAGGCGGGAGGAGAATCCGAGGGCTGTGGGGAGACGCTCCCGCACACCTACAACCTGCAGAGCACGGAGTGGGCGCTGGATGCCCAGGCGAGCTTTGGCACAGCGATCCGAGCTCACATCTCCCCGACGGCCCTGCTTGGGAATAGCTGCCACACTTCTCACTAATAATTATTACAAGGTAATTAATAAAATCTATTTTATGTACTCTATCTATGTCTTACTTGCCAGGAGTTTTCAAATCCCCATAAACGGTCTACTCAAACTTAAAAAGAAAATCATAAAACTTTACATAGTGTAGAAAGCGAGAGAGGCCGCCTGCTGAACGCTCATTCATCGATTTTCCCCAGCGCCATGACGGTCTCCATCACGCCACCCTGCTTTAGTCCCAGTCCCAAAAAAACTCGTCCAACTGAGCTGAACACTGACGTCTTCGTTTGCATTTCCGATTTTCTACACAGGCTATCTACCACGTCACTTTGTCATCAATATATGCTGAGAGAAATTAGCTAGCGCTTAGGACGTTATTCCAATATTTATCAAAATAAACGAAGGCTACTTTTAATAACGTAGCCTACTGGCGTCAGAAAAATCCCTCCCTATAATTAGAGCCAGAGTGGCGGTGTTCCGTTTTCATCATTTATAATTTATACATTTGTGTCCTTCGATAGCTCAGTTGGTAGAGCGGAGGACTGTAGAGGTTAGACGGTGATCCTTAGGCCGCTGGTTCGAATCCGGCTCGAAGGAAAATGAGTGTTTTTGGGGGCGGTGCATAGAAGGTCACCAGTTCAAATCGCGTTCTTACTATTTCACCATGATCCTTAAAGAAAGCCCTTAACCACCAATCGTTCTGGGGACTGACCAACCCTTCTTAAAACAAAAAATGTAATTTTAGATATAAGCATCTGATAAATGAATAAATGTAATTACACGGAGTTAATGAAGTATGTATATGACAACCTGGGACACTAATCCATCCATCCTCCAACCACTTGTCCAGAACATGGCTACAGAGAGCCTAGACAATATCCTAGGAAGAACAGTATAGAAGGCATGCATTACCGCATACACCCACACACAAACATATTCTACAGGCGATTTTGAGATGCCAGTTCTTTGGACTGTGGGAAGAGATCTATGCGTGGCAGGGAGACCATACAAGCTGAACACAGAGGGAAGTGGGTTAGGGTTCAACCCCCCCAATCCTGGAGGACCCAGAGCCAGCGAGCCACACCATCTTGCTAATGTGCAGAATAACATTAAAAAACATTTCTGCTACTAAATTAATTTTAAAAATACTCCCAGATCATTTTCATTTCCATATTTAAAAATGTGCGCCATTTTACACTTTAAATCAAAGGGACGAACCGGTCAAAAAAAAAAAAAAAAAAAAAACTTTTGTTAATTACAACTCCAGTAAAATATATTACATTAAAAACAAATCATTGCAGCTTAATGATGTTTACATGTATGTGGTTTGCGGTGCAGATGTTCTAGACCAGGGGTCTCCAACTCCGGTCCTAGAGAGCTACTATCCAGTAGGTTTTCTGTCCCTCTTGGCTTCTGATGAGCCACACCTGCTCCTGGTATTTACCTGAGAACAGGTGTAGCTCATCAGAAGCCGGGTATGATCGAAAACCTACTGGACGGTAGCTCTCCAGGACCGGAGTTGGAGACCCCTGTTCTAGACAAAAGGTAATTCTCTGATATACCAGCAACTTCTCAGGCTTTGTATCACACCAAGACTAAGTAACTGTTAAGTAACTGCGGAGTAATGCATGCCTTACTGTCTGTGCAGTAAGACATGCAGTCAGTCTCACTACTGCACATTAGTCAAACACCCTTGACTGACACAGGAGACACATTCGAAGACAAGATTTCTGTAAAAGTGGGACTTTTATAACATTCATTTTGAAACATCTTTTTTTTTTTAAACAATATCATACATCGACATAAGGAAAAGGAATGACGTGAAACCAGGATTCTTTCGGTAACAATATAATTCTTAATGTCCAGTATACACAAGATTATGCTTGTTTACGTTGGCCAGTAAATACTTAATCGTCGCAAATTAAATCAAAAGAAGCTTATATCAGCTGTGTTTAACAGGAGGCCACAAATGTAAAACGCATCTTGTTTTAAGATGACAAAGTTCATTTACAAGGTAAAGAATACACAGATGTTTAATTAAGAGCATTTCACTGGATGTCATGTTACATTCCTGGCCGATATCTGCCACTTCAATATGGTCAATCCCAAAAATGAATGTTATTGAAACATTAGGATACATTTTCAGATGCTATGGAGTCAAACCTGACAAACTGTTTAACAATTATTCTGTCTCCACTGCTTTGACGTGAGACAGATAGAACACATCCTCCATTCCAATATGGACAATGAAACCAGAAGATTGTTTTGTCCAGAGCTATAACAAGGACAAAGATTTCTGTGTAAAAATAGCTTCAAAACTGAAGATTACTGATATCGTACGATGTATACACTTTACACACATTCGAGAATTTTGAATCAAAGATTCACACTGATAGCTATGTCATTTGTCTAAACATTTATACATACACACAATATCGGTCGGGATTGGAACACAAAACAATAATACACCTTTTAAGAGATTAGCAGTAATTGTCATTGATTCTGTTTATGCAACAAATGACGATTAGAAGCATTTTTTCCGATGGTCTGTTAAACATTAACAGTGCATTGTATAGACATTTGAAAGTGTGCCTTTTGCTCCTCAGTACTTAAAAAAATAAAATCGTGCAATATTACTGTCAGCTGATAGGTTTAAGAGGCCATATCCCTTATATGGACACAGAACCCATTTCTCTAACATGCATGAACACATACAGACACACACACACACACACACACACACACACACACACACACACACACACACACACACACACACGCACACAGCTAGACTTCATGTAAAATGTCCACAATTCACAGCAGCCAGAGTAATGGCCACAGAGGACAGAATTCTTATGAAAGGCAATTGAGTTTCCCATCTTGCTGCAGCTCCATAGCCTGCGTCTGTGTGTGTGGCCACAGGGAGGCGCCGCACCTCACATGACCCCAACCAAAGGAGATGGGATGTCTGGGGATCCCACGCCCTTCAGGGCATAAGCGACATCACGATGTACTTTGAGTGGCATGTAAGACCTTCAGATCTGCAATCGACAAGGCCAGGAATTGAAGCGTCTAATTTCTGCAGTCGTTCTGCCCACAAAACAGGTACCATTTTGGTACTGTCTGTCTACGGATATTCTTTCTATGCTTACCTCAAAAAAAAAAATAGAAAACAATGTTCTTTATATGACGAAATGGCTCACAGATGTGTTGAATATCCAGCCAGTGTGTCCGTATAGGTGTACAGCCTTCTGAACTCACTTTTAAAGTCAATTCAGTCTTAACTGTCCATATGATTCAAGTCCTCTTCAATAAATAGTAGAAAAATATCTCTCTAATATTCTTTCTTAGAAATCTCAAATGCATTGTTATAGTGTTTATTGAGTCTCCTCCTTCCCTGCGCCCCAGACCTCTCAGCTTCTCCCTCTGTGTCCGTCCTCTAAAGGTCGATTGATTCCATCTCAGAAGTCGCCCCCTAGTGGGCTTAAATGGCAGGCCTCTGCTTCGTTCCCCGGGCAGGTCAGCACTCAGCATCCACACTGTGCACGGTCACAGCGGCCTGTAGGTGGCGCGCGTGGTGCATCGGCCGGTGGTGCATGTGCCGGTAAGGCTGGAACTTGTGACTCAGCAGCGCCGCCGTCTGCGGGGGCGTGTCCAGTTCCAGGTCATCGTCATGGTTACCCACATCCACGCCTGCTGTCAGGGGGTCGTTGTTGCCGGGCGGGTTCTCGCTGTCCTCCTGTGGGCTCATGGTGCTGTACCCTGTGCAAACACATGCACGACAACATGCTAGAAACACAGAGAATCATGACAATTACACACCCAATGCCCTCTTCATCAGACACACCTAGCTAGTACAAGTAAGGACCCACTTTTCTCCGCCAGAACCATTTCAAGAGTAGATAAGCTGTGTGCTCAGAGTAGCCATTATGCACGCCTCTGTTATACCAGGCTGGTATTTTTACCGTTAGCCTTAACGAGCCCGGCAGTTCTCCTCTGACCTCTCATTAACAAGGTGTTTTCACCCATAGAACTGCCGCCAACTGGAAGCTCCTTGTTTATCGCGTCGTCTTGTGTAAACTCTAGACACTGGAGTGTGTGAAAATCCCTGGAAGGTGGCCATTTCTGAGACACTGGAACCATCAGGTCTGGTACCAGCAGTCAAACCACACTTTAAAAAAAAAAAAATTAAATCACGTAGATCGCACAGCTTAGCTGTTTTAATGTTCAGCCGCACGGAAACTGAACGGTACGTGTTCAGTTTCGTTCGGAGGATGAGGTTGAGCAATTTAACAGGCAGGTGAAGTTAAGCCGGCCGCTAATGGCATAATCCATTAACACACGCCATGCTACATTTCCCAAGTCCATTAATTAGTCTGACTGCCCGCTACATTTTCTTCAAAGCAAATACGACTAAGCATTAGTGAAAAAACAAAAAAGAAATGCTTCTTCCCTTCGGGGACGGCAAGCAGACCTCGACTCTCTGGGAGCGGGAATGTGGGACTTTAGCAGTAATATGACTGTTCTGTTGGTCATGAGATTTGAACCCACAACCTTCACAAACAGACACAGACACAAATCAGTAATCTATTGAGCTGCACATGAAAGCTGGAGATGCAACCTCCCCATTGTTCTGTTTGATCAGGGAAAGGTGATGGAAATGCTGAGGCTAAATCAAAACGAATAGAACAAACAAGCATCTCCGTCTCAGTCTCATGTCCCGTGGTGCTGCAATGTTGCAGCGCATTTGTGGCTGTGGCCGTAGCATCAAGCACGGAATGCAGCCCAACCAGAAGCCCCCCCCTCACAGAAGCCGGCCCCCCGAATTCCCAAAGCCGTGTTGGTGGAGGTCAGGGGGGACTCGGGCAGCTTCTCCACCACGCATGGGCTCCATCGATTCCGCGACGGTGACCCCCGTCGGCGTGAGGAGCGCGGGCCACAGAAGGTCACCTCCGACAGCAAACTTTTCTCCGCTCGGCGGAGTTCGGGTTCCGCTCTCTCAAACAGGCAGCGCGCGCTTCTGAAACATCACTCCCACGGGCTGGGATTGGGGTGGAGTGTCCTCCGGCGCTGAGAGGGGGGTGAGGGCAGCAATGCTAGCACCGGATCCGGCACGGTGGCGGGCACCGGCAGATGAAAGCGTGAACCCTCCCCCACAAAAGGTTGTTTCCCCGCTCGCTCTGTGCTCGGCTCAGCAGCACAAACCTTCACGGAAACAGCCGTTGGCGGTGCACAGCCGGTGACTAACAGCCGGCCGTGCAAGCGAAGTGGGTGGGCGGACTTGAGAGGAACAAATGAAGGGATATCATACAAAAATGAAAGGCAAAAAAGAAAAGAGAATCCATCATGCTCCCCCAACGCCTGCGCGCACACACACACACACACAAATCTCAGCGACACAGTGAACATAGGCGCCCCCTGGTGGTTGCCCTTACCGTGGTCGCTCTCCGTGCCGGACCTCCCCCAGTAGCGCTGCCTCCGCTCAGGGCTGTACGTGTGCCGCTCGATCACCGCGGCGATGAATCGTGTGTTGCTAACTGCCCAGGGTCACAAGAGGCATTGTTAGTTCCGGAAGCCGGAGACCTTCGCTAGACCGGCGGTGTCGGTCTGGGTTTTCCGAGGAATACCGTGGCGTCGTTCCGCCCCCTTCGACTTTCCATTCAAATCCATTCTGCTGCTGTGCAATTTTGTAAACACACACCGACATCACAAATACACAAATACACATCACATTTTGCACTAGTGACAATCACTAAAAGTCGGAGGTAAAGATTAAACAATTTCTCTATGAGGCGTGAACACTGAACCATTTTGCCCTGAAAAAAAAACAACCCAAGACCCACTGAAAATCAAAGTCAGAATGTGACATTAGCATTCACACCTTCACCATTCATTCATTCATTCATTATGAGATGCTAAATGCTGAAATGCTAAACTGGTATCTTGAGTCATTTAAAGGCCTTCTCTTCTCACCCCTACTTCAGTTCCCCCAATCCCAAAATCAAGAGCAGGACACTCAACGCATCAGGCCAACTTACTTATTCCCCGATCTTCATGACTGTCCTCGTCTCGGTCATCACGATCATTGTCTAGGTTGGACATCCGAACCGACATCTCTGCAGGGAGAGAAGACCTTTGGCTTAGGCAGACCAAGGACACTTTATTTTGCATTAAATCAGCAGAAAAATAGGAAGTGAATGTTATTATGTATCTAAGGTATCACACAACAAACGTACTAAAAATCAGAGCCCAGGGAATGTTCGACAGGCAACAGACTGACGACGTCAGTCTCCATAAATTTTCACAGCCGACCGCTTGACAGCAGTTGGATCACTATTATGAAACGCGGAGTGAGTCTTAAGTAGAAAAAAAAGCTACGATTAAGCGACCGATTCGCTTCGTTATGAGTCTCCATGTCTGGAGGGGTTTGCTGACTGCGCTGCTGAATGACCTTGCAGGAGGTCCTGGCTGATGAATGCAGGTCTGACCTGGGTGGAAGTGATTCTCCAGCCACAGAGCCCCACCCCCCCCGCCGGCACTCACCCTGGGCAGCCAGGGGCGACATGTGCTGGTGACTGCGCCGGTGGATCTGGTGACGGTAGGCGTAGACGGCCAGAACCAGAACCATGATGCAGCCCATGATACCGCCTGCCACCGGCCCCACGGGGGCGCTCTTTATCATGCTGAGGGATGCCACCTCATCCTCTGTGGAAAGACCCGCTGTTCAAACCCAGGCCTTCAGAACAGCATCTTGTTTACCAGTGATCTTCAGTCATTCTGAAGTCCAGACAGCAATCTTGTCAGCATTTAGTACATTTACACTTATTTACCGGACACTTCTCCAAAAGCATGAGGTCAGCCAACATACAGGGTCAAGGGCTTTGCTGAAGGACACCACAGTAATATGACTGCTCTACCGGCCGTGGGATTTGAACCCACAACCTTTACAAAAAGACACAGCTATTGAGCTGCACAGAACCTGCATCCAGCCATATGTCACCAGTCCTCCATAATTATGTACTAATCTGTGTTTTGTCTAGTCCAATCACTGATCGTCCAGTCATTTTCAAGACCAGCTCACCCAATCAGCTTCCTTTGGGTACAAAGCCTATTCAGACAATCATGGGTTAAAGCCAGCCTCAGCACCAGTCCAGCGCAATTAAAATGCCGAACTGCTTCACACTCTCACTCTCTTGTGTGTTTCACTGTGGAAAAACATGGGATTTAATGGCAGTACTAATGGAGCAGGAAACTGCTCTACGCCCACTAGTGCCACCCCGCCCACTACGAGTCACCAATCAGAGTCATTTTTGCTCTAAAAGCCATGCCCAAAACACATTAGAGAACGGCACCCCCTGCTGGAGATCTCCACATACCTATGTGCCCCATGCTATCCACGTAGGGGCTCTTGGCTCCCACAATACCCCCGAAACACTCCTTCTGCAGGGCACAGTAGGGCTTGTCCAGGTGGGTCTTCCCATCGCTGTCCATGGTGCACCACTCACAGTCCAACACCCCGAAGCAGTCGCTGCGGAAACGGCGACACCTCGTTATGGCGCCAGCATGCCGGGGCCTGGGGCTCCGACACCCCGAAGACAACTTTCATTCAACAGTCTTCTCTCATATTTCGCTAATGCAGACGCTTCTCATGACGGCGTGAACACGGAACCGATTTACGTAACGTGATTCTGGAGCTGTGCTGCTCTTTGGCTGGGCCCTAAGAGGGGCCATAATTCATGCAGAGGGGCTGACCTTATCGCTAGCCAATGAAATGTTTGGAATGGGTGAGTGACAGTCAGCTCGGGGCCAGTGTCCCTGTGACCCCGCCCCTCTGTCGTTCCCTGACATGACTGAATCAAAGAAAGGTCACCGTGGAGATCTGTGGCCGCACAGCTCACGTCTTCTAGTGTCAGGTCTGGAACGCCGTCGTCCGAGATGAGAGCTTAGTGGCCTTTGACCCCAGGCAAACCCCCCCCCCCGCCGCAGACGGACCTAACCTGCTGGTGTAGCGCTGGCTGCAGCGGGTGTTGATGCACTGGGGCAGCGTATCCTGCAGACTGGGCTCCGTGGTGGTGAATGACAGGGGTTCCTGGTGCACCTCACAGCTGGGGTTCCTGAGCAGGAAACAGCCGTAACGACGGTCCGAAAACGGCGAGAGCGTGGGAGGCTGGAAGAACGCCCCACACGCAGCACACGTCTAATCCTATACAATTATTAACTTTATAAGAAAAGCTAGTGCATTATGGGGGGATCAGAATGAACTGCCAATTAAGAGCTCAGGAGGGGGGGGGAACTGAATGTCTGATTATCATGACAAACTGGGCTTGATAAAGCCACATGTGGTTGGGGGATGACTAACTGCGCTAATTATTCGATCTGCACAGCTTAAAAAGCGTCCGCCCACACCGCCTGACGGACTCAGGTTTTCAGCTTGATGTGACTGGCCCCTCCTGACTGGAGGGGGAGGGAGCAGCGCAGGCTCACCTGTTCTCGGTGTTGGTGAGGTTGCCGGTGCACTCGTTCACCTCCAGGGGGCACTCACACGGGCACTCGCACTCATTCTGCTCCATCCTGTGGGGGAAACAACGTGGGGTTTTTTCGCATATTGAATGTGATCTGGATAGATAATACAATGGTTCCAAAGGTAGCACTTCAGCTTAACAGCGGTCAGGGCTACTTCTCCTGCAGTTTGAGCTCCCCCCTTAACCAGCTACTCTGGTTAACATTCCACATTTTTATTCACCTTTTCTCCCTAGCGATATATACTTTTTGGGAAGCAGAGACAGTCCCTAAGGGCCTTTTCGGGAATCCAATGACAAACCCACTCCATTGACCTTGGGATTCGAACCGACGACCTTCTGATCTTAGACACGGCGTCGGAATCCGCTGACACCCTGCACCTTCCTCCCACACTCCAAATTAAAAGCCTGGGTGTCTCTCAGTTTCCCCATAGTGTGTGATCTTGTATGAATGCGTCCCCTGTGACGGACTGATATGACAGCCTTGATTTTCCCCGGCCAAGCACCCAGCCCATACTGGTATTAAGCTACACTGGAATAGGGACAAGTAATGTTGGGCAATAACAGGGAATTAAAAAAAAAAGGAAGAAGCTGACAAAAGGACACAAAACGTATGTGGCCCTGCATACTATACCACATACTATACCACATACTGTACCATATACTGTACCACATACTGTACCACATACTATACCACATACTATACCACATACTGTACCACACACACCGTGACCCAAACGGACCTGTGACAGTTGAGACAGAGCCGGTCCACGGTGCTGCAGGCGCAAAAGGCCAGCGAGTCGCACGTCTCGTTCAGGATGCCGGCGAAGGCGTTGGTGCCGGGGATTCGGGTCAGCCGGTACTTGGAGCAATGGCTGCCGTGGACTAGGTTAGTCAGGTCACCCTGGGGGGGGCGGGGGGGGGGGGGGGAGGAGCAGAAGAGGCCTGGTTTCATACGACCGTGATGCCAAATAAGGCGGAACAGAATAAAAACAAAAAGATATTGATAACGACACACTGACCTGTATATGCTCAACAAACTGCTGCTTTCTGTCAACCAAGACTATGGCAGGTAATGTAAAAAAAATTCAAAGTTTCACCCAAGAGTGAAGTTCTACAAAAACGCCACATGGTGGCGCTATAACACAGCTAAGCATTTGAAAAGTCCGCCGATCAGACAGCAAGCATCGCAAACAGCGAGCATTCAAAGAGTGACTGGCTACTATTATGCTGCTTGCTGTTTACACTCACCACAATGCTGGTGTTGAACTTGTAAAATCTCTGCACAGTGCGGTCACTGAAACTGTTGCACAAATTCTTCTTCACGAAATTGGGGTGGTTGAGGATGTCATTGGCAACAAGCGGCTCCTGCAATCATAAGGGGGACAAATGACAGACTAGACAACCAGTGGAAAAAACACATGGTATTGAGATAACCAATCAGAAATGAGGAAGTGGTTATGGTCAGGACAAAGGGACATTAACCCAACAATAGTTACTGTAGGCCCTACCTTGTGTGTGATGTGTTGCTGTTCAGCCGGGGCATGACCTTTGGGGTCAATCAGAGTGGGATGAGCAACAAGGTAGCCTCTATCCTCCATGATGAAGCAGCTGGAACACAAAACACAGGAACGACACACAGACGGCGTTAAAGTGTTTGTGTGACACAGACAACATACATAACTGCCTGTAAAACATCACTAAACGCTTTAAAAATTATATTTGATTCCATTTATTTAACAGACACTTTTATTCAGAGTCATTCATATTTTGTGAGGGAGCAGTGCCAGGCAGGACTTTAGCGTTTAGCATTAAGGGCCTTGTTCAAGGGCCCAACAATGATGTCTGCAGACTTTGGGATTTGAACTGGTGACCTTCTGATGATATATCGATCACAACAGCTGAACCGTCGCTGAAGAACTTAGAACATATTTAGTGTATATTTAAAGCTAATTAGACAGTTATGATAAATACTGGAAAACAACAAGGCAGAGAGCTCAGCTCTGCCCGGTGAGAGAGGCAGGCCTGGTCATCCGCTTTTCCCGGCCTGCACTCCCATCAGTTCTACCCGGTGAGAGAGGCAGGCCTGGTCATCCGCTTTTCCCGGCCTGCACTCCCATCAGCTCTGCCCGGTGAGAGAGGCAGGCCTGGTCATCCGCTTTTCCCGGCCTGCACTCCCATCAGCTCTGCCCGGTGAGAGAGGCAGGCCTGGTCATCCGCTTTTCCCGGCCTGCACTCCCATCAGCTCTGCCCGGTGAGAGAGGCAGGCCTGGTCATCCGCTTTTCCCGGCCTGCACTCCCATCAGCTCTGCCCGGTGAGAGAGGCAGGCCTGGTCATCCGCTTTTCCCGGCCTGCACTCCCATCAGCTCTGCCCGGTGAGAGAGGCAGGCCTGGTCATCCGCTTTTCCCGGCCTGCACTCCCATCAGCTCTGCTGCCACAAACTCCAGAGGAGGTAAGCTGGTATAAATATCCAGCGCATGAAGGCCCCATTCAGCGCCCCGCTTGGACGCTCTCCAGAGACCAGCCCCGCGGCACCACCTTCTAAGAGGATGCCTCTGGAATTCCATCATAATCAGCTTATCTCCCTTTGTTTACGTCTTTCTGCACGGAGAAGGTCGGTGTTTATTTCTGCCGTGTCATTCTTTGGGGCTCCCTCTGTGGCGGAGAGCTTTTGGAGGACACGGGGGGGGCGTAAGAATGCACCATTCAAGAGGGGGCAAATCAGATTAGTTACATTTAAAGGGCCTTTAATGGCCTTGACGGGGGCGCGATTCAGTAACCCTTTCAGGCGCGACCGTGGCAGCAGGGAAAGCCCGTCTGCTTTTTACCGAATTTTGTTGCCCTTGTCCTGGTTGCAGACGGGGAGCAGGTCCAGCAGAACCTTGTAGAAGTAGCGCAGAGTGAAGTCGATTCCCATAACAGCCACCACACTGCCGGGGACCATCTGAGAGCTAGGGGGGTGGGGGTGGGGGTGGGGGTGGGACAGGAGGAGAGATGGATGCAGAGAGTTAACGACACACGGATCCTTCAGGCTCAAACACCACAGGCTCATGGGGGGGGGGGGGGGGGTTCCTGGTGGTCCTAGCCAGCCAGGCTGGGGCCCATTCCTCATACCGTGGGAGCAGCCATTGTGCCGTGCATTTCAAAGTGCACCAAAGCAGCAAATCTCCCCCCCCACCAGGGTGCCAGCCGAGCCGTGCTGAACCGAGCGGGATGGTCTGTTTCCCCCTCCCCCCCAACCCACCCCCAAAACCCCGAGAGCTCGGCGCACCCTTTCAGAGGAGGGTCACCGTCATGCTGCGAACGCCACAGGTTGGCGAGACGGTGCAAATCGTGAGCGGGACACAACAGCCATGCGGCTTCAAGGTGAAAATCCAGGGGGGGCTGGGGGGGGGTCAATCAGCAGAATGTGCTGATGAAATGTACCTCGAATGTTCCCAAGTCATCATTAACAAAGCACCTTATTAATACAATATTCATAACACCTATCAAATATTAATCAAAAGGAGAAAAGGATGTGATCTCAATACTTAAACAGGAAGGTAGGGGACAGACCCCCCCCCCCCACTAACGGTAGGACACAGGTGGCATGTCTAAAGCGAAAAAGGGTTATTCTGCAGGCCTCAGCATCAAAGGGAGGCTGAGTCTGTCAGCGAGAGCTCCCCAGCACTGACGGGATACCTGGAGGCATGAATGGTGTGGCTGATTGTGACCACGTATCCAGCCCCGCCCACATCCAGATAAGGGCCCGTGAAGGTGATGAGGCCCGGATTGGCCACAGCATGAAGGTACCTGAGGAGAACAAGCCACAACGTCAAACAGTGGCCATCAGAGCCGATAGCTGGTTTATGGTTCTGGTCTCAAACTCCCAGGAACCCTGAAAGAACTGAAGCAGCAATGTTCTGTATGCAACTTCCACGTTATGACTAATTCACTGAATTTTAATTTCAAAACTTCCACAGGAGCAGGTATTTCTCTTTGAAACAGAAAGTCTGTAACTTGGCAGCCTGCTATTAAATCCACTATAAAAAGACCCGACTAGACTGAGGAACATGGATGATGAGTTTGTTCCCTACTGCACACAAGGAATCTGGAATTATTTCACAGAGTACCCCTCTACCCAAAAAAAAAAAAACTCACCATTGTCTTCTGGTTGGGTCGAAAGCTTTGTCCATGAGGGAGCCGGGGAAAATCCGCAGCACCCCATTGGGCGTTGCTATGTAACGGCGCACAATGTAACAGTTCAGGCTACTCATTTCCATTTGTGTCATCCATTCATCGGTTATGTGACTGGTAGCCATTACTTCGTTCCTGACAGACGACTGGAAGACAATGAGAGCACATAGCAGGGTTCCCTTTAGGGCCAGACTGAGAAGATCTTAAGCCGAAGGCCCGCTTTTCTTAAAGAGCTGGCCAAGAACGAGGTAAACTGCCAAAAACCACCTTGAACACAGTTGGCTTTAAGAGTGAGTTTTGCCAGAGTGAGGGCTGGCTCCCCGGTACTGTAAACAGATAAGCCAAGCCCCTAACTAACCCGAGGGAATGGCATGGTTAGCAGGCTGACCTTGAGGCCGGGGTTGGCGATGAGGCGCGTGTTGTCGCTCAGGTAGGCGGTGTAGTGCTCCACCATGCGCTTAGTCTCCGGCTGGCTCAGGTGCTCGTAGGGGGAGGAGAAGCTCCCGGCAGACAGCATGACAGTCGGGCTCTCTGTAGAAAAAGAGGGAAGGGGGGCAGCAATCAGTAATCACAAGATGCTAACGAAATAAAATGCTAACCAGCTCAAGAAGTGGTTCCTGTTGCCGCACCTCTTTGCCTCGTTAAATTGCCCAGACACCACAAACAGCGCTAGTCTGGGGGAAATGTGTCTTCGAGAGCATGTGTGGCATAAACAAGGGTTCCAAATGGATCGTCTACAGCAGACGCCATCAGACGCCCCTAAACCTCTAGGGGGCAGTGAAGGTACCATGTTGACCTGAATATAAGACAGGGTTGTATTTCCTCAAAATATGCCCGAAAAACTGCTGTCGTCTTATATTTGGCGTCTAGACAAAAAAATGGAGATGTCGCCAAATACGATATTTTATAATGAGTGCTCTGACTTACTGTAATAATGATTTACCACCATTTATTTAGGAGATGCTGAAGCAGCATGCACTGCTAACTAGCTAGCTAGCTATGATCTTCTGATGGTAGCTGACGTTACTGTGAACATTACAAGTAACCACCGGGGTTGGGGCGTGGGGGCTGGGGGGGGTCCCAAAGCAACTTTTTGAGTGGGGCCCCAGAAAAAACAAACCCTTCCCAGTTTCTCAGGGAATGGTTTCTGTGAAACCTCGAGGAGTTCAGAGCAGGACTAGTGACTACCACGGGCCCGCAAGGTTCTGCTCTGGAGCATACCGACTGTGGCGAGCTGCTTGAAGTGCAGGCAGGAGCCGGGCTGGCCTAGGAGGTCCAGGCGGTGGTAGAGAAGCTTGCTGCTGGGCACCGTGTTGAGGTTCTTCAGGTTCTTCACGGGGATCTCTGGCTGAATGTAGACGATGCACAGGATGAATGCCGTGTCCTGGACCTGGAGGGTCAAAGAGATTCGAGAGAGATAAAGGACAGTTTGGGAGTTTCCTGACCTGCCAGAGAGAAAAACCAAACAAGGCTGACTTCCCTAAAGTCTGGAATTCCCGTTTATTCACAAAGTTTCCATTGATAAGTATGATTTCATGCACTAGTCATCAAACAGATTAGAGCTTTAAGCATATTTACAGAACAATTAGGGTTGTAAAACAGCCAGTGGCAGTACCAGTTTCCAGGCATAGCTGACATTGTAGGAACCCTTGCTGGTGTCCCGCAGACGGTTCATGTGCCAGGAGAGGGACGAGTTCATCGGGACGGTGATGACCTGGCTGCCCAGGGGGAGGCTGGGAGGACAAAAGAGAATCACTGCAAACTTGAGAACCTCCCATGCAGACCACCAACAAGGCAGATTTCATTTTTTTAAACATCTTAATTTACTTAGCAGACACTTAACCAAATAGACATACAATATTTTTTGAGAGAAAGCAGAGTCACAAATTCCCAGGAGCAACTGGGGGGCTTAGGGGTCTTGGGCTGAGGGGCGCCAACTGGCATTTGAACCAGCGACCTTCCAATCATGGGCACAGCATCGTATCCCACCAAGTCGGGCACCGTCTGTCCAGTCTGTCCATCCCAGGGAGGCCCACGCGGGGGCTCTGGAGAACCCACCTCAGAATGTTCTGCTGGACCTCCTGGAAGCCTGGGATGTTCTCGTAGTGGATGATGTCCGTGTGCAGGGGGGGTTCGGCCATGAGGTAAGGCCTGGTGAGAGACGGGTGCATGAGGGTGTAGCCTAAGAAAAAGGGAGGGAAAGAGAACAACCCAAAAATTATTATCTTAAACACCTTGGTTTATTATTCCTGCACTAATGAAGGATTTGTGTTTACTCAACTTAGTAAAACAATTAGCCTGACAGATTCAGGTCAACCATATTGTGGGGTGGAGGGTGGGGGGTGGATGGTGGACAGACTAAACTGCAGTGCCTATGAGTCTCAGACAGGCAGCAGGATCTGGACCTTCAGGTCTGGTGAGAACCTCTGAGGCAGCCTATGTTTCAGAGACTGCAGCAGCCATTCGACCAGATTCACCGCATCCCGTTCTGCTTCTCCACAACACTCCATTTACGATAAAAGTACACTTCTCCAGTCAAACATTTCAGTCACACTAGTCTTAATCTACACCCCTAAGTAAAACTCCCTAACCCTTCTGAGGGTATACCACCCCCCCTTCCAATATTTCAGCGTCACCAAAAATGACGGCATGTGGGTCAGAGCAGGCTTAAGGGAAAGTGAGACGGAAACGGGCCGTAAGAAAACGCCGTGGGAAACGAGGAAGCTGCTTGATTCAGCTGCGGTGATGTCACCAGCGAGGACCTGAGGGTTAGCATTTTGGACTTAGCTTTTCCCTTCAGTACAGGCGAACTTGACGCCCGGCCCCCTCATTCTCTAATAAGTTCAGCCATGAAGAGTATCTCCTCTCAGTTCAGAGCTCAGAGCTTGCCGGTTGACGACGAGGACACGGGGTACAACGGGAGTGCTGTCTCAGGTGGAACCTACCTTTCTGATCTATGAGAAAAGTGTAGGATGCCAGAGAATCCTGGTAGTAAGTGACATCTTCCAGGATGTAGGCCAGGTTGACATCGACACCCACGACGCCTAGCAACAGGTTGCCAAAGTAACACGGCCGGCTGACAGTCATAATGAAACCTGGACAGGGAAGGGCGAGATGTCCAAGTTTCAGTGTCACGCCGGCATGCTCTCACACACACAGGAGGACATATTTCAAGTTACAGCTACTCAAGTACGGTCCTGGAGGGACAAGCCCAGAATGGTTCTGTTCCACTCGGCCACTGAATCACCTAATTAAACCAATAAATCTATTCATTAAATAAATTCAGCTCCCCTTCCAAGCTGGAGCACATCCTAGATATCGTTAGCATGAGTAACGTTAGTTCAGATTCATTAGCTTGACTAATAGCTTTGCAATAATAAAATTACTATTTAAAAAATCCATAATAAAGGTAATTGTTTCCATCTGAAAGGAAAGTGCAGCTTTATTCCAGGACTGTAGACCAAATGACAGTGCAGAGGTACCAGATACTTACTGTCCCCCATGGGGTCTGCGTAGGGCAGGCTGAAGCTGGCCTTGTCGATCATACGATTGGGCAGGTTTATGTAGAAGCGGCCCACTGTCGTCTCCAGGTTACTCAGCTGGTTCAGAACCATCATGCTCCCCTTGACCACCGGCAGGGCGGAACGGTCCGGAACCCCGTACTTGACCGAGTTCTGTTCTGCCAGATCCCTTAGGAAGGCCAGCTCCTTCAGCCCAGTAACACCCTCTGCAGGGGACAAGCAACCACTCATTCCACAGAGCGCAGCCTCTCAGCTCTCTAACAGGCCTCTGCCAGATTTATTTTATATTCATGCTCCTGTGCATCATGATATTGTTACATTCAGCTGGGAAAAAAAAGGCTTCTAAGACTAAGACGAGACTTTTCTAGAATAAAGCGGCCTTTCCACAAACTACAAGGACTCCAACGTCAGAAAAACGAAGACGAGCAATGAAATGCTAATTAGTGCTAAAAATCGCTCCTTCGGCATTTACACAGGAAGGCAGGCCTTGTGGTTTGGCTGAGCTCCGACACATTTCATTTTCGCTAGCTCCTAACCACATCCCCATTAGCCTATAAAATCGTCAGAAATAACAGGTGGCAAAAAAAAGTGAATGTCCTGATTTTGGATTCTGAAAGCAAAGGGCCTTTTACGAACGGTGCTGGAAGGGTTAACACTTAAAGGGACGGTGGGCCGGGCAGACAAATGAATAGACGGGTAAACATTTTGCAGAAAATCCCTGTAAAGGAGCTCCTTTTGTGAGACTGAGCTCGCCCTCTCAGCGGGTTCTTGTAAATAACACTGTATACCGGGGCTGCAACAAAAGCAGTGAGCACACCGGGAGGTGGGGGTGAGCTGGGGGGTGGGGGGGGTGTGTGTGTGTGTGTGTGTGGATCTTCACTCAGCCCCATGTGCACCCAACGGATCATACGCACAGCTGGGCCTGGGACCGTGCCAACCAGCGAGAGATCCAGAGGAAGGCCAGCCAGACTGTCAGCATATTCCAGAATGATGATGAGCAGTCAGACACAAGCCGAGTGCTCCCCCCCGCCCCGTGCAAATACCACTCATACCGAAGTCTGAGGATTTTGGGGTTTACACGAGATGCTGAAACGTTACGGACCCTGCCGTGCCCCTATGCCAGTGTTCATACGGGCACCATGGACATCCTAATGCTTACTGTTAAGGGATGCAGCCCAGTCCTCAGGGGAGCCCAGACAATCCACATTTTTGCTCCCTCCCAGTTACCGACACACCTGAACCAAACAATCAGGAACACCTAGCACTTTGTACAGTTGTGTTGTTAGCTGGGGAGGATAAAAAATGTGGACTATCTGGGGGCCTCAGAGGACTGGGGCAACGTCAGTGAATATATAGAATGAAAGGATAGATTATATCTTGGGTCACGTTATGTAATTATCAGACTTAGTTCTGTGTTAGAATGAGGCACATACATATTACATATCATTCACATATTCTTCCATCCATCCATCCATCCTTTTATTCTGGGTGGGGTTGTGGGGGTATCGCATATTAAATCATATTACAGCAAAAAAAATTAAATAAAAAACTAAACAGAACTGCACAGAAAACATTCCTGTCAGCCCTACATTGGAAGGAACAGCAGGTCCAGTCAAGCCTGCGGGAATCTCACACTGCGGGAATCTCACACTGCCTTACAGTTCCAGAAAGCTCCAACTTGATAATGATGCTCCATGTGACATAGTAGCTCTACCAAAATAAGCACTGGTCTTAATCAGCACCGTATAACCATAACCAGTGAACATAGGCACAGTGGAACATGCCAGAAGAAGCTATTTCCCATTGTTGTGAGAGAACCTCACCGTTCATGAGAGCATAGGTGAGGATCATGACGGAGTTGTTGAGGTACTGGTTCTCTTCCTTCACCATGCCGAGGGTGGCCCTCTTCTCGGTCTCGGAGGAGTCCTTGGACGTCATGCCCGAGGACAGGTAGATGACCACCATATCTGTGTCTGTGGGGAGCCAGGACAGCCAGTCAGTGCACAGGGGCATCTCCTGTATGCGGGTGCAGCTATAAATTACCAGCAATTCACCCAGAATTCCTCCACAGTTTTGCATCTCTTTAGTCATGCTTCTCTTTATAAATGAAATTTCTGCATTGCTTGCTCCTGTGGTACTTGTAATGGATTTTGCTTCAGTTATACATGAATGTATTTTACCGTAAATGCATGTGACCATGGAATAAGAATAATAAAATTAAGTAAAACTATGCTTAACCTTAACTAATTTGAGTAACATTACATAAGAGAAACTGCTTCAGTTCAGTGTTATTGTTCTTTCATTTTTTGGATTTTTAGCAGGTACTAAATTATGGAAAACTGTCCTTCAAAGTGGAAACTAACCAGCATTTTTAAATTAATCCTTTCAATTTGCAATCAAAACATTCATATTCACATATATGATTAATTGTACATAGGATAAGAAACCTGTTGTATTGTAGACAGCAGTTAACAACTTCTACCTTACTACCTATTATGCTGAAATAATTGATGATTCATAAAATTTGTCAAAGACGCAATAAAAATCACGAAAACTAAAAAAAAAAAAAGTGAGATAAATAATAATAAGAGAAATGTCACCCTCACTGGTCTGCTGCCGGGTGACATTGTTAGTGTTCCTCAGAAGGTGGAAGGCCTTCTGAAAACCCAGTGCATGCTGGGTAGGGCTATCCGAGGCCTTGATGCTACTGATGAAGGAGGCCATCTTCCTCTTGGTCTCACTGGTGGCGGGGGACAAGAAGCTCTTATAGCACTGGTCCAGGGAGCAAGAGCGGACCATGTCAGCCACCGTCAGCACAGAGATCTGAGGAAAATGGCAGATAGGTGAAGGGGTACGGTGTACACAAGTGAGGGGAGAACACTCTGAAATCAAGGTGCATTGTGGGAAATAATGCTTACTTCAAATATACTCATTGTGGACTGTGGGAAATATTGATTACTTCATATAGTACCAGTCTGGACACACCTGCTTTTAATATATCTGGCTCTATTTTAGCTGTTATTCACCTTAGAGTAAAAGGCCTCAGGGTATTGTTGAACACTTATTTTAGTCATCGCATCTCAAAATTTTCTCATATTTTGGACTCTCCAAAACAGCCCCCTTTTGCTTTGATGACAGCATTGCAGACTCTTGGCGTTCCTTCAACCAGCTTCCAGATGTAGACACCTGGAACGCTTCTCCAACAGTCCTGAAGGAGTTTCCACAAGTTTTAGGCACAACTTGGCCACCTTGCTCTCACTCTTTGATCAAACTCATCCCAAATGAGCTCTGAAGGGTTTAGGTCAGGGGATTATGGGGGTCAGGTCATCTGTCACAACACTCTCTCTTTTTCCTTGTTCAAAAGATAATACAGTACTTACGTAACTGCAAGGTGTGTTTAGGGTCGTTATGTTGAAAAAGAAATGATTTTCAGTAGGTGTGTCCAGAAATTTGACTGGTACTGTATCTACTCAATATTAAAAGTGGATAAAGTTTGTAACTAACTGTATCATCATATATTGCTTGCATTAAATAAAACAAAAAGCGATTATAATAAGGAAAGCATGTTTCTCTCACCCTGTCGTGCTCATCGATGGAATTAAGGATGATGAGGGCAGAGTCTCTGGCGATCTGGAGCTGGGTTTCAGTCAGGGATGCTCCGTGGTCGATCAGCACCACCACGTGCTTGGGCTGAGGTCGCACTGCTGACACGTACACCGGCCTGCAGGACACCAAGGTAAACGTGACCTGTGACCCCGGGGTGAGCCTTCAAACGGGCCAGGCTGTTGAGGCACCGTGCGCCATCAGTTCATCTTATCTTCTTCAGCCAGTAACCTGATCTTTCCTCATATCCAGGGCTTCCTTGATGGGCTGGCACTTCTCTGTACTCTGAACTCCCTTCTGCTGAGTGAGGGGGGTGGGGTGCGGGGGGGTTCTTGACTAAGTTTACTTTACCTTCATCTGCCCTCTCGGCGCTGTTGATCTTGGGCTGTGCACGCTCCCACCACCCCACCCCCCACGGTTCCCACGGCGATGGTACTGGTCTACATTCGCTGACCGAGCGAATGTCGTTGGCCGGTGGAGGCATCACATTCGGCACCGGTTTGCCCGTGCCGCTCAAATCACCCCCAGGCAAATTCCCATTGGTGCCATGCTAATTCGCAGTTGTGCAAACTTGGCCCCTCAAGAACACGCAAGCGAGGCTTCGCCAGACGAGCACTAAGGCAGCTGTCGGCTGCGGTCGGATTTTCTATTCAGTATCGGGTCTTAAGGGGACATCATTCATCGCAGAGACCACTGAAACCACAACACAGGGTGCAAGATTCCAGCGGGCTTTGCTGGGCCCTGTCGACGTTCCAGCGTAGGCTGTGTGGTCACAGTGTTGTTGCTGAGAAAACCAGCTATTTATCTGCAATTCTACTCAGTGCAGCAAACAGGTGCCTTTGAGAGAATATCAACAAGCCATGATAATCTCCCTCTGCATTGTTTTTAACGCAGTCAGAAATGACAGCTTGTCAACTACTTCTGATAACATGTAGACAGATTTACCGTCTTGGCTGGATTACTATTTTCCCCTTAGAAAAACATCCTAAATGCCTAAAGTACTACCTTGCGTTCAGCTGAAGAACTTCAAGGTTCCTACTACTTGGGCTGAGCTATGGAGGACTTTCACAGCACCTGCTCCGATGCTCGTAGGTCCCCTTGCAGTGGAACTTGTGAGCGGGGAACACAGTGAAGATCCCCTCCTCCGAGCTGAAGTACTGCCACTTGATCCCAAGGTTGGACTTGAGGTTGTCTGCAAGAACTGGAGGACGAGACACAGGGCTTGTCGTGAGTCTTTCTGGTGGGAGAGTCTGCCCACTCCTCTGCTCAACAGAAGTCCACCACGGGAATGTGCCAGAAACATAAAAAACTCTTGGAAAATGAAATGTCCAGAGGTCCAGAAACTTGGTATGGAACCATTAGCGTAGGAAAGCTGGAAAAACAGCCTTCCAAACTACAACTACAGTGGTGGTTCTTCTCTTAGTCAACCTCGGCCACGCAAAATAGCGTGATGAACTGAACCTACAGCCGACAGAACCAAAAAGATGGTATTGCGGGCCCAGCTGTTCCAGGCAGTTAACCTCCATTATGACAGACATGGTGTCCCTTTGTGCTTTATCTGTGTTCCAGTTTGACGGTATCACGCAGAGTCCTGGTGATTATAATCAGACAGGACGATCCTTTGTAACCCTCGGAGGATGAGGCCAAACGGAAGGCGACTCTGAGCTGGAGAGCTTATGAGCTCGGGCAGCTGGAGTCCGTGGAACGCGGGAAAGCTGCGAACAGCTGGGGACACTGCGGGAGCCGGCACTCAGCGGAGCGGCCAGACGGCGCTCAGGCCAGACGGCTCTCGAGGGCTCCATCTCCATGCATCCCTCTCTGTGCCGGCGGCCTTTGTTTGGTCTCCCAGGCAACCGTAGGGAGCCACAACGTTAATAAAGGGCTTTTTGGGATTAATTAATTGCGTCTTCCCTAGTGTGAGTACAGAGACCCAGACAAGTGCCTGGATTCTATGAGCTGTTGTATAGAAGGTATGTAATGCATGTATCTCCCCGTGTTCTGCTGCAGTTGTCTTTCGGATAAACCTTTTTCATTCCTGTGCTCCTATAGTGCTGCGTTCTCCATAAAGATAAGGCACCTCCTCACTCACCAGGTGGCAATTTCACACAAGCTCCACTGAGGTACCCTGAGCAAGGTACCGCCCCCTAGCACTGCTCCCTGGGCGCTGAATTAGCTGCCCCCTGCTATGTCACATATGGTTTAAATGCAGAGGACACATTTCGTTGTTGTGCACTGTGTGCTGTGGTGTGTCAACAATGACCACTGATCACCAAGTTTTAATTCTAAACCAGGAAGGCAAAAGCATGACAGAGGTGCTGAAACTTCTACCAAGTATGGCTAATGACTATATTGTGTATAGCTTGGAGGGTTAGAAAGGTTACAGGTTTAATTCCTATGGTTCGCAGAGCAATTATGTCAATGTTGGACCCATAATCCCAACAATTTCAGGGATGCTGGCCAACTATGCTGTTTGGCCCTCACTTGCATGCCGATCTAATCAAAAACTTCTGCTAAATAAGTGTTTTAAAAAATCAAAACAAAATCAGTTTTAAATCCGTGTTTCTTGCTTATTTATGCTATTGTGAACACTTATATGTATTTTGAACTGCAGATAAGTGGAATAAGACAAGACCAGCTATCAGACTTGACTTAAAAGGGCCTTTTCACAAGTGACCTGTTTTTACTTACATTCCAGTTAACTATCAATTACTGCTGCAAGTCTTAGTGTGATACTGAAATGAGCCGATGAATATTAATGTGACTTTGTTTCGACAATGCAGAGGACCCTCCTCACAGCTGCACCCCCCCCCCCCCCATTTGCACGAGGGGCCGCCCCCTCCAGCGGACAGGCGGACTGTAAACAGACACATAAGTGCCTCTAGGGGAAAGGATCAGGTATAAACAAACAGGCCTAGAAGGTTCCTCAGACCACTTAAGTTCAGCACCCTTCTGCAGAGGATGACCGATAGGGCAAGAGAAGGACCACACCAATAGCAAGCAGCCCAAAGGCGCAAAGGCGTACTGGGAGAAGCTGACGATGTGGGGCTGGCTGGTGAGATAAGCCAAATGTTTTCCGTACATCTTCAGCACGTCTCCGGAGTTAAGTGACTGAACATGGTTACCTGACTTCACAGCATTAGTGAATATCCCATTCAGACCACAATGGGGCCTTTTCACCATACTTGTTAATTAACTAATTAAACTATATAAACAAACAATACCGTGGAAAATGCTACGGCTGAATTTCTGAGGCTAATACCAAGTAGCCTGATTTATAAATGCATTTCCTATTTGTGAGGTCCATACAGATTCCAAGGGAGAACAAACAACATACAGAAAAACGCTAACACTATTAAGCTCTGAATTACGAGACGAGGCAATTCCTTTACGCCGATGTCAATACGTGTTTAATGAGACTGATATCTGTCTCAGGTAAAGGAAGCCATTGGCAGAGAAGCATTTCACACTTTCTCCAGTACAGAACAAAAGGTATGACTAGGAGGTCTGATGGTGCTGTTTTCCACACCTTTGAGAAAAGCTTTGTGAAAATGAGTGACACAAATGGCACTTTTCCACTGGCATATCAACATACTGACATATCATGGAACCAACCCGTACCTGAAATGTACTGCAAAGAGACTAGTTACAGAGCGGTTCCCGCTCACTTTGGTTTTCCATTGCAGAAGGGTCGGCCCGGTAAAGGTGCTGTCGGGTTTAGAGAGCAATAGTGACGTAGAAGTTAAGAGACGTTTATTTACTGTTCACATGGTGTACATTGTAATTTACTATGTGCTAACTTCTACTGGCAAGTCTGTGAGAATCGGCATGCTATATTGTCATCAAATGCTAATGGAATTAGCATTTACTTGTGTAAATCTGCATTAGGAATCCATTCCAGTCAGCCATACCATACAATACTTTTTCCGGGTAGGAGGTTGGAAATTTTCTAGTTCCAAATTATTATGTCAGATAATCCAGGCCTAGTCAATGCAGAACACCACTACCTCCCTACATTCCAATGCAACCAGCTCAGTTTGTAAGCAGGGCCCAGTCAGCGCAGTTACTGATTGGGTACGGCTCGCAAAATTTATAAAGGAAAACCATCTGTTTACAGTACAGCTCAGTTCTTGGTGGCATAAGTGAGGCTGCAGAGAATTTACATGAACTTCACCTTCAATTACAGGGGATAGAGAAACACTTTGCCAGACTTAAGGTATATACAAGACTATGTGAATAGCATATATCAGTGTTTCCCATCCCAGTCCTTGAGGAATCCCATCTGTCCATATTTTTGCTCTCTCCCAGGTCCTGACTTATGGATGGAGTACCATCAATAAAAATAATTAAAACAGGCAAATTCTGCAAACATGGCCTATCGTTGGTAATTATATCATCATAATTACATGAACACATGCAACTGCTGCCAAATTTAATCTTGGCAAATTGGAATCAAGTTCAATGTTTTTCATGCAAATGAGTGTCAATGTTCCAACTGTAACCCGTTATTAAATAGTTCATTTACTGCTGGGAAATCTCAGACAGCCAGGGGGGATACTTGCTTATGGTGTACTGCCAAAAAACACAAACATACCATGCAAGGATACTGGCTTTACACTTAAAGTAAAAGGGGACACATAACACAGAGGTCAAAAGACCATAAACAAACAATAAATAAATCAGTTAATGAAATGATCACTAACATTCCCAGGTCTGTGGGAATCATTACAAGTGAATCATTCATGCTGCTTAAGGATACAAAAGCATTTTTTAAATTAAAAAACTGGCCAAATACACGTAAAATAATCGAAAAATTGAGCTTAACTGTCGGTATTATCCCAGGAAAGTATTCACAACATGTAGTTTAGCAATATGCTAGTTGCCTCACTTGTATTTTGCTTTGGACAAAAGCATCTGATAAATATGTTAAATATATATGTTTTTTCCCCATGTTGTACAACTCATTGCAACAGAAAAGGACTGAACAATATGCACGATGCACCACACTGAATATGACCGAGAGGAAAGAGAGCGGGAGAATCTGAAAAAAAAAGAACACAAACCAAAAAGAACAGAAATGGAAAAAAGAACGACAAGATCAAGGATTCGGCATGTAATGCATTTGGTTTATGAAAACCCAGCCTCTATGTGAGAGAGAGACTCCGACAGACTGCGCCACCCAAGTCTCCCATCATATCAAAACCTTTCAATTTAAAATTTAATGACACACAGGGAATATTTAGTTCTCTGAAGTTAGTTGCCATGGAAACGCTCCCCTAGCTTTAACCAACTCCGTCGTGGTGCGCGAGCAATGGGGAGAATGGTGATGGAGAGAAGGGAGAGAGGAGAGATCGCACCTGAATTGAGGTCCCGGCCGGGATTAAAGGCTCGGCTGTTGACGGTGGGCGACAGGCGGTCACAGCAGATGGTTTTGGAGACGTTCGTGTTGAAATTGCCGTCGAAACTGAGAAAGAGGACCAGAGAAGAACCAATCACATGACACGTTCAGCGCTGTGTGGGTGGAGCTTTATGGGCCCTAGAACCCAAAACAATCCCAATGGACAATGCAATTTAACATTTGCAGAGCCCACTCTGTTTGGCAACATCACATGACCCCCATCACATGACCCCCATCACATGACCCCCATCACATGATCCCCTTGCGCATGGAAACTTCGGAAGCCGGAAGGACTCGCAATTTTGCAGACATTCAACAAGCAGCAATTTGACAGGAGGGCCCCCAACGCTGTGAAATCCAGTCCTGTTGCATTATGATGAAAAAATTTGGGGGAGGGGGGTAGAATTTCAAGGTAATACAAGCAAAAATAATCGAGAAGGGTGTGGCAGCAGTAATGGGGTAGGTTTTGAGGGGTGGTTGGACACCAGTCTGTGTTGGGGAAAGCATTTACATGCCCAGAGCCTATTTTGGCCTTGAAGCGAACCCAAAGGCCACCTTAGAAGCGACCTTGACCGTGGAGCCCGTGCGTATCGAGTTGCTTGCGGGTCACGCGGAGCCTCGAGCGCTGGCTCAGATGGCGGCCCAGACCCCCGCGTTTCCGGGGAAACGGCATTGTTTCCAGGCCGCCTCAGTTTCCCTTTAACGAACGGCTGCTCAAAAGTGACGCCCCCCCCCCCCCCGCCCCGGAGGGAAAAAACCCACTCCATGCATTGGGCTTTGATGACAACCCCCCCTCCACCCCGAGTGACTCAACCAGTCAGGGCTCCAAGCCCCACACATGTGCACACACGCACACACACACACACACACACACACACACACACACACACACGCACACACACACGCACACACACACGCACACGCACACACACACACACACACACACACACAGACGCACTCATACGTCGGGTAAACATATCCTTATGGGGACCACTCCTTCATTTCTATGGGAAAAATGCTAACACTAACTATGACAACCTTAACCCCCACCCAGCCCTAACCATAACCATAAGTAACCAAACAAAATACAAGAGTTTTTGCGATTTTAGTTTTTTCACAGCAGTCACCAATTTTTATAAAATAGAGTTTTCACGTACAAGGACCAGGAAACCAAGAAAAAAAAACAGATATTTATCACATTATGGGGACATTTTGTCCCCATAAGGATAGGTATACCAGTTCGCACACACACACACACACACACACACACACACACACACACACACACACACACACACACACACAAAAAAACCCAGGCAAGTGAGAGGATGCTCTCTCTCTCCCTCTCTCTCTCTCACTCTCTCTTGATTGACGGCCGCTCTGATGTACAAGCCGCTTTGAACTTCAGAGATTTAATTCCCATCAGGCCACAGTCATTACTATTCCCCTTCAGCACACTTTACATGTGGGGGCTAAGCAAACTGGGAAGATAAAAAAAAATATATATTTGCAAGCGCTTTGAATTTTACATCAAAAAAAAAAGGAGAGGAGAGACAGAGGAAGATAAAAAAAAACCTTGAAGCATTTTATGTTTATTCCAGCGTTAGTTTGGATTCACCATGTAAATGAAGGTCTAGGGAAACATTTCAGGCTGGGGGGGAGGTGGTACTGATTCTAAATTCAACAGCAGCCCCTGAAACTGGGCAAATCAGGTGCATTTAAAGACCAATGAGCCCAGCACGTTATTTTTATGTTTCAAACACGGGAAAAAGAAAAACAGAAGTTCGATGACTTAAGAGCCGTGCCCGTGTTTTATGTGACTGGAAGCATGAAGCTGCGTCTGCATAGAACACTCAGGGTGACCCGGGATGACCTGGCGGACATGGGCGCTGATCCGAGCGAGGGGGGGTCCCCCGGCTTCCTTTCTGCGCCGCATAGCAGAGACGCAGTTGGAAATTTAAGATGCAGCAGTGGTGCTGCTGCCCCCCCCCCACCCCCCACCCCCCACCCATGCCTGCAGAGCGGTTTAATCCCGCACGTCCGTCTAAACGCGGCTACGCGCATTCCAGGGAACGGCGCAGACGGCAGCCAGAG